>NW_028270144.1:62892836-63192836 GCF_037043375.1 Chiloscyllium plagiosum
TCGCTCGCTCTCCCTTCTCGCTCGCTCTCCCTTCTCGCTCGCTATCCCTTCTCGCTCGCTCTCCCTTCTCGCTCGCTCTCCCTTCTCGCTCTCTCTCCCTTCTCGCTCTCTCTCCCTTCTCGCTCTCTCTCCCTTCTCGCTCTCTCTCCCTTCTCTCGCGCTCTCTCCCTTCTCTCGCGCTCTCTCTCTCTCTCTCTCTCTCTCTCTCTCTCTCTCTCTCTCTCTCTCTCTCTCTCCCCTCTCTCTCTCTCTCTCTTCCCCCTCTCTCTCTCTCTCTCTCTTCTCTCTCTCTCTCTCTCTTCTCTCTCTCTCTCTCTCTCTTCTCTCTCTCTCTCTCTCTTACCCCCCCCTCTCTCTCTTCCCCCCCCTCTCTCTCTCTCTTCCCCCCCTCTCTCTCTCTCTTCCCCCCCCTCTCTCTCTCTCTCGTCCCCCTCTCTCTCTCTCTCTCTCTCTCTCTCTCTCTCTCTCTCTCTCTCTCTCTCTCTTCCCCCCCCATCCCCTCCTCTCTCTCCCTGTCTTGCTCGCGCTAACTCTCACTCTGTCTTGCCCTCACCCTCGCTCTTGCTCTCGTTCTCTGTCTGACCAGAATTGCCACCTTTTGTATATTCCTGATTATCATGACAGCAGAGCACTGACATCGACATTATCAACACTTTACACACTGTCTAACACTCCTGGTCACCTGCAGAGACCTATTTTCAGATACTCCATCACACCAGTTGTATGATCGTTTGATCTCTCTGCCTAATAAGCTCTGTGCCTGTCTGCCTTGCGCTCTCTCAGCACCTGACAAAAAGGCTGTGCTCCAAAAGCTTGTGTGATTCAAATAAACCTGTTGGACTATAAACTAGAATAATGGCAGCAGATTCAGATTGAATATATTTCCTATTACATATGAGTGTGTCAGACATTTGGGGTATCACATCAGATCACATTTAGATGTATTGTGTAACTTCAGAAAGTCAAATGGGGTTCTCATTATTCAGTTTCTAAGATTTTTCATGACAGTGACAAAACAAAAGGTCATTTTAAAATGTTGTAAAAGAAACACAGGATTAACAGGATCAAGTTTGTTGGATTGGATTTTATTAAAACTGAGGAAAATTTTACTGGAGTGGCTTCTGAAAAAATAAGAGATTAATTTGAACACAGGTTAGCCACCTAAATTTAATATGTCTTTACTTTTAAAGTACATAATATTTGCTAATCAGCTGCACTGACATGGTCACAGCATTGAAATGGCCCTAATGAAAGTCTCAAATTTTATCTCATGTTATTGTCCTTCCCCATTAAAACAAAACTGTATATAGCCTTTGATGTGGTGGAGCTGAAAATGTGTTGCTGGAAAAGCGCAGCAGGTCAGGCAGCATTCAAGGAACAGGAGAATCGACGTTTATAGAACATAGAAGAATACAGCGCAGTACAGGCCCTTCGGCCCTCGATGTTGTGCCGATCCAAGCCCACCTAACCTACACTAGCCCACTATCCTCCATATGCCTATCCAATGCCCGCTTAAATGCCCATAATGAGGGAGAGTCCACCACTGCTACTGGCAGGGCATTCCATGAACTCACGACTCGCTGAGTAAAGAACCTACCCCTAACATCTGTCCTATACCTACCCCCCCTTAATTTAAACCTATGCCCCCTTGTAATAGCTGACTCCATACGTGGAAAAAGATTCTCACTGTCGACCCTATCTAAACCCCTAATCATCTTGTACACCTCTATCAAGTCACCCCTAAACCTTCTTTTCTCCAATGAAAACCCCAAGTGCCTCAGCCTTTCCTCATACGATCTTTCTACCATACCAGGCAACACCCTGGTAAACCTCCTCTGCACCCGTTCCAGTGCCTCCACATCCTTCCTATAGTATGGCGACCAAAACTGCACACAATACTCCAGATGCGGCCGCACCAGAGTCTTATACAACTGCAACATGACCTCAGTACTCCGGAACTCAATTCCTCTACCAATAAAAGCCAGTACGCCATATGCCTTCTTCACCGCACTATTTACCTGGGTGGCAACTTTCAAAGATCTGTGTACATGGACACCAAGATCCCTCTGTTCATCCACACTACCAAGTATCCGACCATTAGCCCAGTACCCCATCTTTTTGTTACTCTTACCAAAGTGAATCACCTCACACTTAGCTACATTGAACTCCATTTGCCACCTTTCTGCCCAGTTCTGCAGCTTATCTATATCCCGCTGTAACCTGCCACATCCTTCCTCACTGTCTACAACTCCTCCGACTTTCGTATCATCCGCAAACTTGCTCACCCAACCTTCTAACCCCTCCTCCAGGTCATTTATAAAAATGACAAACAGCAATGGTCCCAAAACAGATCCTTGCGGAACACCGCTAGTGACGGCACTCCAAGATGAACCTTTGCCATCAACTACTACCCTCTGTCTTCTTCCAGCCAGCCAACTCCTAATCCAAACCTCCAACTCACCCTCAATGCCATACCTCCGTATTTTTTGCAGTAGTCTACCTTATGGGGAACCTTATCAAACGCCTTACTAAAATCCATATACACCACATCTACCGCTTTCCCCTCGTCCACCTCCTTAGTCACCTTCTCAAAGAATTCAATAAGGTTTGTGAGGCACGACCTGCCCTTCACAAAACCATGCTGACTATCCTTGATCACATTATTCCTATCCAGATGTTCATAAATCCTATCCCTTACAATTCTCTCTAAGATTTTGCCCACAACAGAAGTGAGACTCACCGGCCTATAGTTACTAGGGTTATCCCTACTCCCCTTCTTGAACAAGGGAACCACATTTGCTAGCCTCCAATCTTCTGGCACTACTCCTGTAGACAACGAGGACATAAAAATCAAGGCCAATGGCTCTGCAATCTCCTCCCTTGCTTCCCAGAGAATCCTAGGATAAATGCCATCAGGCCCAGGGCACTTATCTATTTTCACCCTTTCCAGAATTTCCAACACCTCTTCTCTACATACCTCAAAGCCATCCATTCTACTTAATTGTGACTCCGTATTCACATTGACAACAATGTCCTGTTCCTGATTGAATACTGACGAAAAGTATTCATTCAGTGTCTCCCCAATCTCTTCAGCCTCCACACGCAACTTCCCACTACTATTCTTGACTGAACCTATTCCTACCCTAGTCATTCTTTTATTCCTGACATACCTAAAGAAAGCCTTAGGGTTTTCCCTAATCCTACCAACTAAGGACCTTTCATGTCCCCTCCTTGCTGCTCTTAGCTCTCTTTTCAGGTCCTTCCTGGCTACCTTATAACTCTCAATCGCCCCAATTGAACCTTCACGCCTCATCTTTACATAGGCCACCCTCTTCCATTTAACAAGGGATTCCAATTCCTTATTAAACCACGGCTCCCTCACACGACACTTTCCTCCCTGCCTGACAGGTACATACTTATCAAGGACACTCAATAGTTGCTCCTTGAACAAGCTCCACATATCAATTACGCCCTTGCCTTGAAGCTTACTTTTCCAAGCCACACATCCTAAGTCATGCCTCACCGCATCATAATTTCCCTGCCCCCAGCTATAACTCTTGCCCTGCAGTGCACACTTATCCCTCTCCATCACTAGAGTAAAAGTCACCGAATTGTGGTCACTGTCCCCAAAGTGCTCACCTACCTCTAATTCTAACACCTGGCCTGGTTCATTACCCAGAACCAAATCCAGTATGGCCTCACCTCTTGTTGGCCTATCTACATATTGTGTCAGGAAACCCTCCTGCACACATTGGACAAACACTGACTCATCTAACGAACTTGAGCTATAGCTTTCCCAATCAATATCAGGAAAGTTAAAGTCCCCCATAACAACCACCCTATTACTTTCACTCTTCTCTTGAATCATCCTCGCAATCCTTTCTTCTACGTTTCTAGGACTATTAGGAGGCCTATAAAAAACTCCTAACAGGGTGAGCTCACCTTTCCTATTCCTAACCTCAGCCCAAACTACCTCAGATGGCGAGTCTTCATCCATCGTCTTTTCCACAGCTGTAATACTATCTTTGACATGCAATGCCACACCTCCCCCTCTTTTACCCCCACCTCTGACCCTACTAAAACATTTAAACCCTGGGACCTGCAACAGCCAATCCTGTCCCTGTTCTACCCATGTCTCCGTAATAGCCACAACATCGAAGTCCCAGGTACCAACCCACGCTGCAAGTTCACCTACCTTATTTCGTATACTTCTTGCATTGAAGTATACACACTTCAAGCCACGTTCCTGTTTACAGGCACCCTCCTTTGAAATTGATGACATGCTCCTAACCTCCCTACACTCCAGGTCCTGCACCCTAAAGATACAGTCTGGGTTCCCATGCCCCTGCAGAGTTAGTTTAAACCCCCCCCAAGAGCACTAGCAAACCTCCCACCAAGGATACTGGTGCCCCTCAGGTTCAGGTGCAGACCATCCTGTTTATAGAGGTCCCACCTTCCCCAGAAAAAACCCCTGTTATCCAAATACCGGAATCCCTCCCTCCAGCACCATCCCTGTAGCCACGCATTTAACTGTTCTAAGCCCTTCTTCAGGAATGAGGAAAGTGTGTCCAGCAGGCTAAGATAAAAGGTAGGGAGGAGGGACTTGGGGGAGGGGCTTTGGAAATGCGATAGGTGGAGGGAGGTCAAGGTGAGGGTGATAGGCCGGAGTGGGGTGCGGGCGGAGAGGTCAGGAAGATGATTGCAGGTTAGGAAGGCGGTGCTGAGTTCGAGGGATTTGACTGAGACAAGGTGGGGGGAGGGGAAATGAGGAAACTGGAGAAATCTGAGTTCATCCCTTGTGGTTGGAGGGTTCCCAGGCAGAAGATGAGGCGCTCTTCCTCCAACCGTCTTGTTGCCATGGTCTGCCGATGGAGGAAATGTGGTGGACCACATCTGTGCATCCTCTTTGTTGTATGACTGGATGAGATTGTCTTCCCTCTGCTTCAGTTCCCATCTATGCTGTGGGAGGGAAAGAATCATCTGTACTTTCAAAGAAGACTTATAAAAAAAGAGTCATATTGGACTGAAAACATTGACTGTTTCTCTCCACGGATGCTGCCAGGCATGCTAGTTTTTCTAGCATTTTTGTTTTTATTTCAGATCTCCACCAGTCTGCAGTCATTTGCTTTCATCTGTAATGGCTTCTCTTAAAATGTCTGCATCATTACCTCTGGAGAATCTAAACATACTTTTCCCAGATCCCTCAACCATAAATTAACTGGCAGGTTCTGCCTGTGTTTTTCTTCTGCTGTTACTGTCCCTTTGCTTTATTACCTTACTTCCTTGGTAGTCACTATTCAATGGACAGACATTTTCTTCAATTAAGCTGAGAGAGGACTGAATCCATTGTTTTCAGCCCCAACCACAAACTCTGTTCCCTTGCTACCAACTCTTCCCTTTATACTAGCTTCTGTTTGGGGCTGAACCAGGCTACCAACAACATTGTGTCCTCTGGCTATGAGCTGAGTTTCTGGCCCATATTTTCTCCACCATTAAGACAGACTACTTCTATTTCTGTAATGTTGCCTGTTGTCACCGTGCTTTATTTGATCTGCTGTAACCCTCATCCTTGGCTTTATTATCTCTGAAGCCAATTATTCCGATGCACCTTGCAGGACATCTCATTTTATATGCCTTAAACATGAGCTCAAGCAAAGCTCTACTGTATACGTGATGAGTCACAAAAAAAGTCACATTCACATATTAGATGTGTACACAATTTTAGAATTCCACCCCAACTTCAAACTTTTCACTACTCCCTCTGTTACTCTTTCTAGACTCACGTTCATTCAGATGTCTGCACTCCTCTAGCCTCTTGCAAAAACCTCTTTTACTTTATTCCGTCAATGACCACCATCCATTAAAATTGCTCATTGCCTATTTTCTGGAAGTGCCTCCCTCAATCTTTCTGCTCTGCTCAGTCACTCCTCTTCTGAATCACTCCGTAAACTTTACTACTTTTACCAAGTATAATATAAGACCTACACTTGTGTCTTGCTGTCAGATTTTACTCAATAAAGCCCATGTAAGTCTTGTTTTACAACATTAAAATGGTAAATAAAGACAAGAATTTATGAAGGAGACTATTCATCCCAGCTGACTTACCCTTCTGTGTAAATCTTCGTAGTTTGTAAGAACCTGAAAACATTTCTGGCTGTACATTGTGGCTAATGCACTTAGTCTGAAATAAATAGAAAATGTAGATTTTCTTTTCATTATTTAAAGTGTGTTTGAATTCATCTGTGAGGCTGAATTCCTCATTACTTAGCCTGCACCACTGAATGATAGCCATGTAGCCATTATGCAACTTACACCTTTAGATGCATTTTTAAAAACTTAATGTTTTGGCATTTATGTTTTGATAGATACTCACTAATTCAAAAGTGTTTTCAAATACCTAACTTTAGGTAGTAGCTTGTGGCATGCTGTATAACTGAATCTAGATCTATGATGTTATTTCAATGATGTTAGTTCAGTCTTGAGCATTTTCCTTGTATTGGTTTGGTAGGTGAGTAAAGCGAAGGTCTGTATTAGAGTTGGGAAAAGGCAATGAGAATTTATGGTACTGATAGATCATCACCCAGCAAAGTGATGAGTTGTCTGTACTTCGAAGCTATAAGTTACTAAAGAAGTAGCATATTTCAACGGGTGAACAATACTGAGGGTACTATGAAATGAAAAGAAAACTGAAAATTATTGTGCTTCATGTAAAAAAACAAACTGGAAACAAAGAAGACAAAGTCAGAATTATCAAATACAGTTTGTAATCCCCTTGAGAAACTAAAGGAACTCTGAATGAAACATAACAGGATGGATTGATTATGAAGTTTTTTTTATTACTGCAATTGTGTGATTCACTTCCTGGACCATGTACCGTCTGCAGTTCAAAAGACTTCCATGAGACTTCCTTTTTTGTTCTCCTCCAACATTTCTAGAAGCCATCTGCTAGAAATCTGAATCAGGAAGAAGCTTCAGCAGATATGTGCTTGTGCACCTGTGGCCACTCATTTAGTTATACAAAGGGATGGTGATCATTCAGACTTATTCACTGCACTTTCAAATTCATTTAATAAGTAATGATTATGTTCAAAAAGCTCTTAACTACTGCATGATGTTAAGGGTTTCCCTTTCTTGCCATCTCATCCCTTTTCTTCAAACAAGAAAAGCAGGATTTCATTGATTCCTTTGTCAATGCATTTGAGACCATCGGTGGATCTTTCTCTTATCTGGTATAATGTGGACAATGGTGTGAGGATAAGAGATTGGGAACTAGGATGAGGTGATGGGGGAGATCAATACCCAGTAGGGGGTTGGTTGGTAACGGGATCCTGAAGAAAACCCAAGGAGTGTGGGCCGGGGGAGGTGGATGTGGGGAACTAGGGAGAACTCTTGGGGATAGGGAAGCCCTATAATTTCTCCCCGCCACTGGTGAAATGAGAGGTTTGTCTTCTAGTGAAAGGTTAAACAGGTTAGACTTATACTGCTGAAATTTAGAAACATTAAAAGTGATTTGGCTGCAATGTATAACACCCCAAGGCATCTTGTCAAGTTCTGGGGAGAAGTTGTTTCCACTTATGGCAGAAGCTAGAACTAGAACTTGGGGTCACTGTTTGAAATATCCTCTGTCACTTATTTTAAGCAGAGATGAGACAAAATGTTTTCTCTGAGGATTGAGTTTGTTTAGAAGCCTTTCTGAATAGGTGGTAGAAACAGAGTCATGAACTACTTTTAAGACAGATGGATAGAGGGAAATGAAAGGTTATCAGGGGTTTACAGTAATGTGGATTTGAAGTTTCAATCAGATCAGCCGGGATCTTGTTCAAAATTGTAGATGTACCAAGGGGGCAAATGGCCTGCTGCTGTTCCAAGTTTGTATGTACAATTTTACTTCTCCTACAATCTCAACAATGTTTGCATTTGATCTCACAGCTGTAGTCAGAGCTGCAACTTGGTCTATTGTCCATTTCATCAAGGCTCCTTTTTATTAACCGTGTGTGCCCTATTAAGTTCCATGCACCTACCTTGCAGCAATATGCTGGAGGGTCCCTACCTTGTGACAGTGTAAACGCTGAGGCTTTCGTACATCATTTCTGCTCTCAGTACCTTCCTTTCTGGCCTGAGGAGGAGATTCTGGTGCATTCCCAGCTGCCCCTTCTCATCCTGACAACTAGCCTTTCTTTGACTCACACACTAATCCTTCTCAGGCTTATGGGTATGACAGAAAATGGATTTGGATTTGTGGACTAACTTATAGTCAGCTGCCTGTCTTGCTGTTGCAACTTTCAGATTCTCTGTGTCCCCTTTCTCTTGAATTATTTCTCTTGGGTGTCTCATATATAGTTTCCACCTTTTTATACCTGTATCCAATCATCAAAGTTATTTTTCTTTATCTTTATACAAATTGCTCAGGTAGTTTCCAGATACTCTGAAATTTTTACTTGCAAGCCTCAGACCAACACACACACACACACACCAAGAATAGCCTCTCTTTGTCCACCTCATCAACTTCTAAAGCTTCATTAGAAAGCAAGACAAAAACCTCATGAGCTCTGCCCATCAGCCTGCTTTGTATGAGCAGTATCCAATTTTCTGTTGGCCACCTCATCTGTCTTTTCTAAAATTTTTAAATACTTCTGCGTCCTTTGCATTAAATTCTGAGAGGGCATGCACATATTTAAACAACTAGGTAAAAACAATGACTGCAGATGCTGGAAACCAGATTTTGGATTAGTGGTGCTGGAAGAGCACAGCAGTTCAGGCAGCATCCGAGGAGCAGCAAAATCGACGTTTCGGGCAAAAGCCCTTCATCAGGAATATTTAAACAACTGCCCACTTGGATGTGGAGTGGAATTGTATCTTTCCATATCAGACTGTTCCCTGGATTTGGAGGCCTCTTTTAAGATGGTATTTCCTCTCTCCTGCCTCTTTTCAGTTTTCTCCTTCCTATTGCAGTTCTACTTCCAGCTTCTGGAATTCTGTTTCGTTTTCCATTCCTCTTTCTAACATGTTCTTTCATTTTCTTTGAACTCTCTCTGAAGTGCTCTTTCAGGTTTTTTTTAATCTAATGTGGATGGCACGGTGGCACAGTGGTTAGCACTGCTGCCTCAGCGCCAGAGACCTGGGTTCAATTCCCGCCTCAGGCGACTGTGTAGAGTTTGCACATTCTCCCCATGTCTGCGTGGGTTTCCTCCAGGCGCTCCGATTTCCTCCCACAAGTCCAAAAGTGTGCAGGTTAGGTGAATTGGCCATGCTAAATTGCCTGTAGTGTTAGGTGAAGGGGTAAATGTAGGGGGGGGGTGGGTTGCGCTTCGGCGGGTCGGTGTGGACTTGTTGGGCCGAAGGACCGGTTTCCACACTGTATCTAATCTAATGTTTCTGTTCAAGTTAAAGATGTTTCTTTTTATTTTCTTGTTCAAGCTGCTTAGTTTGAAATTAAGTCCGGTCAAATCACAAACTTAATTACGTTGCTTCTCTTTCAATTTCAGATGATTTGCTATTATCCCAGTTATGTCTCTTTTCCTAGCCACTGCCTTTAAATCCGTTTTCAACCTTTCCATCAAAGTAAATTGTTCTAGCCTTGGTTGCTTTTTGTAAATCACTTGGGGATACATTTCCTCACTCCAGAAAGAATCTTAGTAACTACAAAGCTATTTTGGATAATTAATGTACAATAAACTTTTATCCTTTTTATCTTTCTCCAAATAACTTTGTTTGAAAATTCATTTGTGGGGGGGTGCTAGCCAGCATTGACTATTAACTTTTACCCTGTTTCCAATTACACGCTGTCAGCATTGAGTATCCTGCTATAATCACTAATGTTACGTTAATATGGAGTTGGGAGGAGAAAGGTGCACTGTCTTTTCGTTGCTTTCCAGGTCAAATGTTTTACTCCAGTGTGTGATATGGTTAATCATATACTTTCAACGCATGAGAATAAAAAGAATTATCAACTTGATTTCTTTAATGAACACACAATTGTTTATTTATTATAAAACAAATCTTATTCAATGAAGATTCAAGAACTGGTTAACGCACAATTTGTAATGAAAATGTTTGTCCATTTAAATGAATCAACACATACAAAATAACAGATTTTTCTTTGCAGAAATTCACTTTTGGAGGGAGGTCTCTTGGCTGACCATCTTAGTTTTTGAAAAGGATAAGATTTGACATGTTCAGATGGCTATTGATGTGATATACTGGTTTACAAAAGCGGATATCGCTCAACACGTGCAGTTATCACTGGGGATCTTTGTGGACACAGTTGTTCAGGAAATATCAACAAGCTCTGAGTTTTTTCATGCCAGAGCAAATGGAACAGGTCTCCAGGTAGCATGCTGCAGCCACAATAAGGGCCTTTTCAGAAACCGGAAATCTAAACCGACTGGTTGCCTATTACGATAAAGAATATCTTAGCAGACGCTGCAATCTGACAGTAATAAATTTAAGCAGAAAGTCTTCAATAAGCAAATAGTTATGACGAGATGTGTGACTATTAAGAAATGTATTATTTAAAAATTTATAATCTTCTTTCATTGATTTCCTTTAAAATAAATCCAAATATCCACAAATTGTTCAAACTCCAAAATATTATTAAACATGAAGCCTTCATAATTATGTTCAAATCAGCAACAGTAATAAAACTTTGCATCTTTACATCCTTTATATCTGATTCCAGAAAAGAATGTAGTCTTAACAGTTGTTCTATTTAAAATTAATGTTGTATGTTTAACTGCCTATTCATTTATTTCATTGGGTCTTAGGTATGGAATGAGCTGTCTTATTCAGTTTGAAGATTTTGCAAACTCCAATGCTTTTCGCCTTCTTAACAAATACCGCAATAAGTATCTGACTTTTAATGATGACATCCAAGGTATGCAGACAAATTATTTACTACAAGATTCAAAACGTACCATGTTTAGAAGTCAATCTTTGGAATGCATAAATATTTGCAATCTGACCAACATTCACCATATATATTATGCAGACAATGCTGTTTGTCTTTCCAAACTCTGGTTCCAAACTTCCATCTGTTTTAATTGAACTTAACCTTTCACTGCAAGTACTTTGGAACAAAGGTCAGGATGCATTTTTTTCCAAGATTTGTTATCTTTAATGGGGAAGATAAAGGAGAAGAACAATTTAAGTGCAATGTACCTCAGTTACACAGTATGTGCATGGAGACAGTGCACACAGTAGTTGCAGGTAGTTGGTAAACGTTCTCCTCTATGATTCTTCTCTGAAGGTAGGGAATTAGTAGAAGTCTTTACTGGTGAGGGCTGTTGAGGCTGGGTCAATAAGTATATTCAGGTCTGAGATTTTTTTTAAATCAGTAAGATAATCAGTGCATATGGGGAATAGATAGGGAAAATGGAGTTGAGATCTGATCAGATCAACCATAATCTTATTGAATGGTGAGCAGACTTGATGGGTGAAATGGCCTACTTCGCTTATACGTCTTATGATCTGATGGTTTGATAAATGAGACGACCATCACTTGCAAGTTCCAACACCCAAGTCGCTCCTCATCCTGGCTTAGAAATATAACATGGTTCCTTCTTTATCAAAGTCCTGGAACTCCATCATAATGGCGTTGTGGGTTTACTTATGCTAACCAGATTGCAGTGGTTCAAGAAAGCAGCTCAACACCACCACCTCAATGCCTACTGCGGCTGACTAGCCAATGATGCCCACATCCCATGAATTAATTAAAATAACAAATATTGAGGTAACTTGGTGAAAATCTAATAACTCTTTAAAGATCCTGGGCGTCAGCACTAGTTACACACTGCGAATTCCCCTCCATTCCCATTATTTTTGCTGTCTGTCTCCTATCTCTGAATGAATTGCCAATCCAAGCCAAAATATTATCTCAGGTTCTAAATGTTCTTAGTTTTGTTCCTTGCATTGTAGCTAATTGAATGTCTTCTGGAAATTCATGTAAGTATTGTTTTTTCATTCTTT
This sequence comes from Chiloscyllium plagiosum, assembly GCF_037043375.1. Classification (NCBI taxonomy): domain Eukaryota; kingdom Metazoa; phylum Chordata; class Chondrichthyes; order Orectolobiformes; family Hemiscylliidae; genus Chiloscyllium; species Chiloscyllium plagiosum. Next base: position 62,904,801 of record NW_028270144.1, read on the forward strand.
CATGGGACATCTATCACTGGCAATGCCTATATTTGTTATTTTTCCTTGCGCAGATGATTGTGAGCCATGTTTTTGAGCTGCTGCAGTCGATCCAATGTATGTGTACCATAGTGATGTAAAGGAGGGAGTTCCAGGATTTTAACCCAGCAACAGTGAAGGGTCAGTGATAGACTTCCAAGTCAGGATGAACTATTGCCTGGAGTTGAATTTACGGATTATGGTGTTTCCATGGCAACTACTGCCCTTATCCTTCTAAGTGTTGGAGATCACATGCTTGGAAAGTGCTATTATTGAGTTGTTATAGTGTGTCTTGTATACCTCAACTACTGTGTATAGGTTGTGACTGTAAAGTTAATGTGGTAGATGAGATGCCAGTCAAGCAGATTGCTTTGCCCTGGATAGTATCAAACCTTTTAAGTGTTGTTTGAGTCACACTAATCCAGACAAGTAGAGAGTACTCCATCGCATTTCTGATTTATGTCTTTTTGACAGTGAATATGTTCTGGGGAGCTGAGAGGTGAGCTCCTTGCTTCAGGAGTCCAGCCTCTGACCTGTTATTATAACAACAGTATTTATATAATTGATCAGTTAAGTTTAAGGTCAGTATTAACCTCCAGAATGTTGATAATGAGAGATGGTTGGAATCTCCTTGGAAACGGTCATTGCCCAGCACTTTGTACAGTGTGAATGCTATTTGTCACTTATAAACCTAAGGCTAAGTATCGTCAGTGACTTGCTGAATGTGCACTGCTTCAGTATCTGGGGAGATGCAAAGATACTAAAACTTGTCTCGTTATCAGTGAACATCCCACTTCTGACCTTATGTTGGAAGGAAGGTCATTGATGAAGCATCTGACAATGATTGGGCCTAGGACATTAGAAACAACCTGTTCTGCCAGGTTAGTTACCTCTTTAAAATGTCCAGCTAAGGGTGTTAGACATGAATTACCATTTACAGATGCAGATTAGATTAGATTACATTAGATTACATTACAGTGTGGAAACAGGCCCTTCGGCCCAACAAGTCCACACCAACCCGCCGAAGCGCAACCCACCCATACCCCTACATTTACCCCTTACCTAACACTACGGGCAATTTAGCATGGCAATTCACCTGACCTGCACATCTTTGGACTGTGGGAGGAAACCGGAGCACCCGGAGGAAACCCACACAGACACGGGGAGAACGTGCAAACTCCACACAGTCAGTCGCCTGAGGTGGGAATTGAACCCAGGTCTCTGGCGCTTTGAGACAGCAGTGCTAACCACTGTGCCACCGTGCTGCCCACATGCATGGTGGTTTTGGTTTCTTGTTTCGCTTCAGTTATCCAAGTACTCAGTCACACTCTTCATAATCATAGATTCCAGTAAGTTACTAATAACTAATATTAGATTGACTGTCTATTAATGAAGAATGTTCTTGTTTATTTTTCTTGTCTCTTAAATATTAGAAAGTCATTGGCACTTTTCCAATTGAAGGGGTCAAATGCTGAAACAAGAAAGTTTTGGACGATCATGACTAATACATTGGATTCTAGCCAAAGTGGAGCTCTATTTTGTGACCATCTGCATTCCATAACACTGAAAATGTGCATTTTTGATAATTAAATGGCCTAGTAGAACTCTTGTTTTGTGTAATTAGAGATCACTTACAAAGTGAATGAATCTTAAATGATAAAACAAACTCCTAAAGGCCTGTGAAACTGAGTTCCCACACAATTTCTTGTTTAAATAGAGTTCAAGTTCCCTACCCCAGCAATCTTTCATAGTTTTCATCATGACAGTACAAAGTTTGTTTTTCGCAAACAACTTGAGTTTGCAGGGCAATATTTAGTATAATTAAAATGTTAACACAATCTTTCACCTTGAAGTTTTCTATGAAATTTGCATAGGGAATATTCTGTGCTGTTTTAACAAGAATATAATTTGTATGTCATCTGAACAGAGGGTGGATAGTTGGTGATGCTCCTTAACCTTCCTGGTGATTAGGTCACCTGGGAGGTTTGGAAAATGCTGTACTAATCTGATGTAGGAACAGAAGAGGCCATTTGGCCCATCAAGTCTGCTCACCAATCAATGAGATCATGCCTGATCTGAAGATCCTCAACTCCAATTTCCTGCCTTATTCCTGTAATTCTTGATTTCCCTACTGATTAAAAATCTGTCAGTTTTGAAAGTACTTAACGACCCAGACTTGACAGAATTCTGTGGTAAAGAATGCCATAGATTTGCTACTTCTGTGAAATAAAAAATCCTGCTCATTTCTGTTTGAAATGGACAACTCCTTACTCTGAGATTACGCCCTTTGGTCCTAGACTTTCTAACAGGGGAAACAACATCTATCCTTTCAAACCCCCTAAGATTCTAGGAGGTTTCCTCTCACTCTTCTAAACTCCAATGAGTACAAGCCCAATCTATACAACCTTTCCTCAGAAGAAAATCCCTCCATACCTAGAAACAGCCTAGTGAAACTTCTCTAGATTGCCTGCAGTGCCAGTACATCATTCCTTAAGGGAATCAAAACTGCTCATCATATGTGACAGTGTAGGGAGAAAACATTCCCACTTATAAAAGGATCAAGAACAAGAGGGCACAGATTTCAAGTAATTTGCAAAAATTTGCAAATGTGATGTGAGGAGAAAAAAGCATTTTTACACACAGTGCTTAGGGTATGCAGTGCACTGGCTGGAAGTAAATTGAAGCAGGTTCAGTTGAGATATACAAAAGGGCATTGGGTGATTGAATAGAAACAACATAGTGTTATGGGAAAAGGACAGAGGAATGACACAAAGTCATGATGCTCTTTTGGAGACCTGGTGCAGACATAATAGGCCGAATGGGCTGCTTCTACACTGTAATAATTCTGTAATAATCTTTGTGGTTCTCTTATAGTTTAGATTTTTAGATTAGATTAGATTAGATTACTTACAGTGTGGAAACAGGCCCTTCGGCCCAACAAGTCCACACTGACCCGCCAAAGCGCAACCCACCCATACCCCTACATTTACCCCTTTTAACCTAACACTACGGGCAGTTTAGCATGGCCAATTCACCTAACCCGCACATCTTTGTGACTGTGGGAGGAAACCGGAGCACCCGGAGGAAACCCACGCAGACACGGGGAGAATGTGCAAACTCTACACAGTCAGTCGCCTGAGTCGGGAATTGAACCCGGGTCTCTGGCGCTGTGAGGCAGCAGTGCTAACCACTGTGCCACCGTGCCGCCCACGGTGGCACGGTTATCCAGTTACTCTTTATCAGCAAATGACAATTTCATTTTTCGGGCTGTGAACGTTGCTGCTTAGGCTAGCAATTGTTGTGAATCCCAAAATATTTGAGATTTTCAAAGATGGTGATGAATTATCTTAAAATGTCTTGTCAAATCTTAAAGACAAAGAGCAATTTACTTCAGTATTTTTTCCTCTAGTACCTGAATACAGTTCTTCAAAAACCATATAGGTGTGGTGCTGGGTATGGTGCGAGAGCAGCGAAACCAGGTGCTATCAAGCAGAAGAATGCAGATTCCATTCCTAACAGAACTTCTGTTGTATGTCATAAAACCAGAAAGTTCTAGAGAAATTCTGCAGGTTTGGCAGCATTCATGGAGAGAGAAACAGAATTCCGAGAAGACTTTTTTGACTCAAAGCTGTAACTCTGTTTTTCTCTCTCTGCAGATGCTGCCAGATCTGCTGAGTTTCTCCACCACTTCCTGTTTTTATTTCAGATATCCAGCATTTACAGAATCTTCCTTTTATACTGTTGCATGCCATCTGCCTTCCAATGTATGATCATAAGGAATGTAATGTGAGAGTAGCCTCACTTCCTGCTTGGTGACAAGCATAATTGGTGATGGAAGAATAACAATGAGACTAAATTTGTCCAAAGTTAAACGTCACACAACACCAGGCTATAGTCCAACAGGTTTAATTGGAAGCACTAGCTTTCGGAGCGCTGCTCTTTCATCAGGTGGTTGTGATGACCACCTGAAAAAGGAGCAGCACTCCAAAAGCTAGTGCTTCCAATTAAACCTGTTGGACTATAACCTGGTGTTGTGTGATGTTTAATTTTGTACACCCCAGTCCGACACCAGCATCTCCAAATCATGACTAAATTTGACCACCTCTTTTAGCAATGAAGTGATCTTCTTAGTGCCTCCCCAAAGAATCAACAATAGAGCTGGTGGCACAAAGAATTCCAAATATTACCTAGTTAAGAGCATGTGACTAGTTCCTCAGTTTTCTGTTCTGTCTGTGTTCAAGCAATCAGTCATGGAACATTGTTAGTAAAGGCCTTGCATCAAGTTTTACTATCCAGTTTAAGTAGAAGATGATTGTATGCTTTGATCAAAGATAAAACTAAATATACCAAATGAGCCTGTATAAATTCTGCTGAAAGTGTGAATGAATGAACCAAGAATGACAATGTGGCATTTTCATTTACATTTATCACCTCTTTCAGATATGTCTCAGTGCTGCACATAACATGAATTACTTTAAAATAAAAAGCTTCAAATATAGTCCTATGAGGTTGTCAGTTTGTAAATACAAATGAGCATAGCGGTGATTTTATACAATCTGATATCTCCGGTGGTCAGGACCATGGATGTATTTCACAATGACAAATTCTATGTGTCGCAATGAGACCACTGCCCCAAGGCAAAGTTTTCTAACTACATACAGAGATTATTTGATGCATAATTACAGACTAAAGAAGAAATATAACAGATAACCACATGCTTGGAAATTTGCAAGCTGAACCAAAAAGTCTGTTTTTCTTATGTATTTGACATGGTAAATTTAGCTGCTTTTCTATTTCACTTTTGCTATGTATCTATAAATGAATATTGTGCTGTGACACTGTATATCTATACACTGTCTATAAATATACAGTATACTGTATACACTGTCTAAATGGGTATTTAATGTAGATGTGTTGGGACTGATGTGACCTTCCTGTTGATCTTCACCTGCTGCTACAACCAATGGCACAGTTTCTTTGACCATCTCTGATGTAAATTGTCTCTATTTTCAAGACACTCTCAGATGAATTAACATATATATGCCATTCATCTCCATTGTTTCTTTAGAAATTGCTCTCATTATAGCTGATATGATAATTTACTTGTCAAAGGAATGAAAGGACAGGAGTAGGACCTTATGAAAGATCATGGATAACCTGCAATCTGACTTCATATGGGCCTTCATATGAGTCTTGGCCTCAAATCCCTTAATGTTTTTGATTATCTGAATCTATCAGTCTGATTTTTAATTAATGATTGATCCAGCATTAATTATGTTTGCAAAATGGAGTTTTAACCTTCTATGATTCCTAAGTTAATTCAGAGAGGTTTGTTTTAATTTTAATCAATATATCCTTATCCTAGAACTTGTTCAGTCCATGAACTTCAATTTCTTTCACCTTCGTATAATATATTTGATGTTTAATTCTAGGAAGACTAAACACAGATTGGATGATGATTTTGTGGAATGCCTCCATTCAGTCTGAAAGTATGATCCTGATCTGAAGAAAAGCACCTTTAGCGAATGATATAGAAGTTATATCACTTGTAATTATATAATAATAACTATAAATATATAATTAGTTGAATTAAGTAATTGAATTAGTCAGATTGTGTTGTTAGAGTATGTAGATTTATTGATGTTTATGGCTAGAATTATACAAGTCTGTGCCTTGATTAGTGTCAGATTATATAATTAATTTTTTAAAAGTTCGTATGCAGAAGTAGAAATTAGGGAAAACATTTTTGGTTGGTTATTGAAACAGTGTGATCTATGGAAGGAAGCTTTTTGGGTTGGTGGAACTAACTGTGTGGCCTTGGCCTTGAAGTTGGAATCATTGGCTACAGTTGTATGGTGATGAAAGAGCTGGTGATGAGATCTGAAAAACTGGGTGGTAAAATAGGGTTGAAAATGTCTGTTGCTTACGAGCAGGGGTGACAATTTACCAGCGACTCAGAAGGTGGGAAGCGGACCTTAAGTCACCAACTAAAGACCTTAAGGAATGATTGAAGAGTCTTTGGGTGGGCTGCAAATTGTTGAATGCACAGTGACTAAGGTTTTCTTAGGGTGGATCAGAAGTGGAAAGTGTGATTAAAACCGTGGATTCTTAACTTGGGCAAGTTTGGTTAGTGGCAGAAGACCATGTGAATGACCAAGAATAAAAGTATTTAGGTGAGAGAATGTAAGGGCAAGAAGCCCAGGACATGTTTTTCGACTGCCAATATATTAATTGTAAGTCGTATAAGTGAAAGGGATTACATCAAACCATGATGACATGAGAAATATTGTTACTGAATTGTGTACCAAAGCAACTTCCTTTATGAAAGTGGTTTTGGAAAAGAAGTAGACTGATTTATTTATTGTTGTTTCTTATGATCAGAAGAGATATTATTGGTTCCCCACTGACATCCCTGGCAATTTTCTGACCAGATGACGATGAACATCTATCTAGAGATTATCATCAGATGTTCTCACCAGAGCTGCTGCTGCTTTTGGAAACTTAACTGAAACAATACAGAATAATAAATACTAGTTTAATTTTAATTTATTCTATATCCTATTCACAATTTTAATTATTAAACTTGCACATTGTTTAATACGAAAGTAGTGTTAGAACTCAGAACCACTGAATAGTTATTTCAGTTTCTAAAAAGTGCTTCATTGGCATCACATCTGCAAACATCCAACCCCTCTGCCACCAACAGTAGCAGTATACAATCTACAAGATGCACTGCAGAAGTTCACCAAAGATCTTTCTAACCTATGACTACTACCATCTAGAGGATAAATGCAGCAGATACATGGGGGCACCAAAACCTGCAAGTTCCCCTCAATCTTGATTTGAAAATATATCACCATTCCTTCAGTGTACTGTGTCAAAATTGTGGAATTCCCTCCCTCGTGTGTTGTGCATCTACCTTTCGCACAAAGACTGTGGTGGTTCAAGAGGGCAGATAACCACCTTCTCAAGCGCATTTAGAGACCGGTAATAATTGTTGATTGAGCCATTGACACTTATACCCCATGAGTAAATTGGAAAAAATAAATAATTGGAAATTGTGTTGGCAGAGTAAGACCAGGCATGCTGACTGAGGAATGATTAAAGAACTAGATATTGAGCTTTTGAAGATGAAGGTGGCGGCAACACAAAATGGGGATTAGGAGAGAACATTTCATTGGTGAACTGAGACAGTTAAGACTTCATGGTTAAAAAGTGGTAGAATGTAAAATCGACTAAAGTCGAGCACAAACTCTTCAAGCGTTGAGGGCTGAGGGAAGCTGTAGCAATGGAAGACCATGGTGGGATTACAACTGAGGAGAAGAATTTTTAAATGGGTGCTATACCAGAAAGAGATGCTGCTTTCTCCCACATCAACTTCCTTTATTTTACAACCGCTAGAATATACACTACAAAATCCCTTCACCTCCTACCTATATCTTTTCCTAAATTGTAACTTGGAAGACTTCATTTTGATATAGAAGTCCATGATTTTGCTGCATTATTGGGAGAATCCAGGTTTGCCATAAAGCTTATTTTCCTACTGAAAAATTTAGAGTGAAATTCAAACTGGATTTGGGTTGGGTGGGAAGCAAAAATAAAATTTCATCTAAATTTTAATTGGGCTTGAACAGAGCTTATCCAGTTTTAATGGAAAAGGGAATCAGGATCATGGGAAATGACCAATACTCTGAAGAGGAATATCCTTCATTTCTTTGTTTCAATGAGATCAGGTTCCTCAGATCATTGGGTCTTGGAGAAATCTGACAGCTAAAGGGCATTAAGCAATGTTGAATGGAAGAAGCAGGTGCTTTTCCAGCACAACTTACAGGTCAGAAGCAATGAAAGTGCTTCCTTCTGACCCTTTAAAGGAAATGTTTCTATCAGACCTTTAATTATGTAACAGAATTAGTAAAAGCAATATTAAATACTGTTCGAACCGCAAAAGGACACTTTTTTTCTCTTTGTCGGATGAGTGGGTCACCTTTATCCACTAACCCAAAGTATTCCTATTGCTTTTGTAAAAGTTACAGTTGGAATATAAAAATGTAGCCTTGACTCTAAGTCCTTAACACAGTCTTTAAAATTTGATGCCACCATTCTAACGATCCTTGTGATTTTGGATGGTATGCAATGGATTGGAATTGTTTTATTCCTAAGATATCCACAACTTCACTGAAAAGTTTTGATGTAAAATTTAACCCTCGGTCTGATGTATCTCTTTGGGTAGTCTGTATCTGGTGAAAAATTTGAGTAACTCTTCTGCAATCCTTTTAGCTGTGATACTGCATAATGGAATGACCTCTGGAAATCTAGTGGACACGTCCATTATTGTCATCAAATACTGATCCCACTTTTTGTTTTAGGTAAGGGTCTTATGCACTCAATTAAAACCCTTGTAAAAAGGTTCCTCAGACACAGGAATGGGTATTAAAGGTACTGGTTTTCTTACTGCCTGAGGTTTTCCAGTTAATTTCTCTAAGCTAAAAATATCCACTTTGTCCTCCATCTCTGAACAGATGGTTTTGTTTCAACCATCCAATCAACATAGTCTCTGATAATTCTATTTCAACTTCCTTATCTGTATTCTTTGATTGCTCCTCCTGTTTCAACTCTGATGGCTTTGTGACCTTGTTATCATATAGTCTGGAAAAATCCCTGGGTATACTTCCTGTAATACCTTAGTTGCCTGATTCTCCATGGGCTTTTTAACCACAGTAGGCAGCACTCCTACCCGTGATCCAGCTATATCATTAACCAAGGACAAATTATATTCCCGGAGCAGAGTTTCTCCAGTATTCCAATCACCATTTCTTCACTTTTCATTGGACACGCCAATCTCACTTTACATAATGAAGCACTTCTCATCTCATCATGAATTCTATATGTTAGCACTTTTTCTGGCAATAGTCCTTCTGAGTTAAATATGTCCTCATCTGTTAATGTCAAAGATTGACATGATCCCATCTCTCTTAATAGTGTAACTTCTTTACCTGCTGCTCCTGGCCTATGCAAGTAAACCTTACTGTCACAAGTAAATGGTTTAAGAAGATCTGGCACTTCCTTCTCAACCAAACTCTGACCACGCTGTAGTGGTGGTGCAGCTTTTTAGCCTCCACTGTGCTTTCCTTTACCACTTTAAGAAAATTCACTTGCTCATCCTGTTTTTCTACAACCATCTTCCCAGTGTTTTTTCTAAGCCACCAACACTGTGACTTTGTGGCCCACTTTATTGCAGTGAAAATACTGGAGCTTTTTAAATTTTCTTTCCCCTTCATGGGTTTCCTTTTTACCGTTTGGTAACCTATCTCCGAGATCTACTTTTCCCTTACTATCTGTGAATTTTTCTTTTCCCCAGTTTCTATCCCTCATGGATTGAAATTGATGCTGGAAGTCAAACTTTGATTAATGAACCAACTCACAATCTTCAGCCATTTTAGCTGCTAATCTTGCTGTTTTAACTCTGCTCTTCCACGAGTTCGCACTATCTTAGGAAGTGAATTTTTGAACTCTTCCAAAATAACCATCTCTCTAAGAACATCATATGTTTGACCTATTTTTAGTGCCCTTATCCACCTCTCAAAATTACTTTGTTTGATCCTTTCAAACTCAATGTATGTTTGACCAGGGTTCCTCCTTCAATTCCTGAAACATTGTCTGTAGGCTTTTGGCACAAGCTCATATTCATTTCAGATGGCTTTCTTCACCACCTCATACTCCCCAGGTACCTCCTTTGATAGCAATGCAAATACCTCACTAGCTCTACCTACCAACTTTGTCCACATGGTCACTGGCCACTTCAGTTGTTTAGCTAATTTCTGGACGGAAGTGAAAAAGGCTTCTACATCCTTCTCATCAAATGTATGAAATGCTTGGATATATTTAAACAAATCCCCACTGGACCTTTGGCTACAATGGTCTTCACTATCCTCCTGACTAAGTCTACCTTCACCTCCATCCTTTTATGTTGACTTTTGTGTTGTAAGTGCCAACTTCTGAAGTTCAAACTATCTCTCTCTCTTTCTCCCTTCCCTCTTTTTTTTCCTCTTTCTTCTGCTAGGGACTTCCTCTCCTTCTTTTCCTTTTGTTCTGCCTGTGATTCTTTTTCCTCTGCTTTTAATCGTAATTCAAACTGTTTCAGTTTCATTTCAAGTTCAAGCTGCTTCATCTGCACTTAAGTTCTAGCCATTTCCAAAGATTCTGATGGCATTTCCAGCAAATGTAAATGTCAAGCTATTACTGTAACTACCTCTCCTTTTCTCACAGACAAAGGCAACCCCAACTCCAGCTTGTCTGCCAATTCCAACAGCTTTGCTTTGCTCACTTTCTGTAAAACCCCCAAAGTCACATCTTCCACCCCCAGAAAGTTCTTAGTGACTGAAAGAACCATTACTGCGCAAAGCACTATTTAAACCAACCAAATCCAATACCTGAAACAAAAGACTTACACGCACCACTTGCCACCTTTGAGTCCCAAGTGGAATTATAGCATTAATCCTAGGCGAGCTCCCAATCTGTTATGGATCACTCAAAATAATTTAAGAAGGTAGCCTAGACCATAAGACAGATGTGAATTGGATATTCCAGATGTGATGCAGTTGGTTAAACCTGTTCTAATCCAGTAACATTCCATAAATACACCCCTTATCAAAAAGATAAATTCAAACATAGATTCTTACAGGCAGGAGGAAACAACATCCAAAGAGATTTCAAAAGACGATCAGAGGAATTCTTTACTGAAGCTTCCAACTCCCCTGGACTCTCGCATCTTGTAACTGTTTTAGCTACAAGCAAACTAGAAAAAACCTGAACTGGGTGAACTGGTCACTCCCCTTCCATTGTTAAACCGGACACTTCCTAGATTCTTAGGCAGCTCTGCCCTTACGACTCCCTTGACAAAAAAACAAGGACAAAATAACCTTATTAAAGTGACAGCATCATCACAGGATTAGCCGTTTTTAATGAAAATCTCCCCAAGGAGGTTTCCCTTCCACCTCAGCTAAAATTGCAAACGCTCTGTTGGGAGAAAATAGTTTTAGAAGAATTTACTGGTAGCATATCGTGGAAATATGACTTGTATATGCAACTTGCAGAGTGTGTAACTGTTGTGAAGAAAATAAAGTAGCGTGCAAAAGTTGCATTATAATTTGTAATATTCTGGGCATAATACTTTTTTAAAAAAATTGGATTTTAATTTTGAATGGAAATGTGACTTTGTCCTCTTCCCGAATACAGCGGTCTTAAGCTGCAAATATTACCTACCACCTTACCCTGAGAGAACTGAGTGTGCAGGTGGTTAAAGGTTAAGTTCGGGCAGATTACTTGCCACCCCATTTCCACTGAACACCCAATTAAAGGAACTTAAAGGAGCAGTACCATAAACTTGACAGCTCAATACTCTCATGTCCCAAATTAAAATCAGGATGTAAGGTTCATAATACAATTTACAAACTAACGATATCTGAAGTTCTATCTTTCGTATCTAAAATCACAAAAAAATGCTTTCGAGTGTGGAAATGACATTAGGATAATGGGAGATGGAATTTAATATTGTGGAGTGTAAGCTGATGCATTACAGCAGAGGAAATTCGATAAAATAAACTATACTTAATGGTACAGGTATAGAGAGTGTGCTGGAACAAAAGGTGGCTGAACAGCGATTGGTAAAGAATAAGATTTCAAAATTCATAAATGGAGTACAAAACTTGGAAATTGTTTTATAAAATTTCCGTTATACCACGGTTTGAGTATGGCATGCATTTCTGGTGAATGCATTTTAATAAAGGTGTGAGGGCTTTTAAAAAGATATCAAGAAGATTTTATACAATGGTTCCAGCAATTAGGAGTTTTATTTTTGATTAGGCAAAAGTGAGGACTGCAGATGCTGGAGATCAGAGTCTAGATTAGAGTGGTGCTGGAAAAGCACAGCAGGTCAGGCAGCATCCGAGGAGCAGGAAAATCAACATTTTGGGCAAAAGCCCTTCATCAGGAATTTTGATTGTTGAGCACGAAAAAAATTGACATGTTAATTCTGCAAAGTCCTTCCTTGACCTTGATTCCTGTAAGGTGGTTGCTATGGCAATTTATGTCATTTTAAAATACACCTCTAAGATTTACAGGAGTGTAGTAGCAGTATTCTACCTGTAGGTGGTGTTTGTGCCAAATAAGGATTTTCTTTTGAAAATTTGGAGAATGCTGGGACTGACTGTACTTGAGTAAAGCTCTTTAATGTAGAAAATTGTGTTTTTTAGTGTTTTGAAGTTGCATTTATTTCAAGGGCAGCTTTGGACTTGTGCTTTTAAGGCCTTTCTCTAAAATCCAATCAGCCTGTTTGTTTTTAAAAGCGAGGAAGAGTAGTCACTGTGCTTCAGTTCAAGTCATGAGGAATTGTTTTAACAGTATTTGCATTTCAGCCTTATTACTGTTAATTAAAGTAATCATAGAACTCGCTCATAACTTGTAAAACTTATATTCTAATGAAAATTAAATTAACCTTGATAGAATGCATCCCAGGGTACTAAAAGAGATGGCAGGAGAAATAACAAATGCACTTGTGGTAATTTTCCAAAGTTCGCTGGACTCAGGGACAGTTCCAGCAGATTGGAAAAGACCAAATGTGATGGCGTTGTTTGAAAAAGGAAATAGACAAAAGATGACGTATTATAGACCAGTTAAGCTTAACTTCTATACTGAGGAAAATGCTTGAATCTGTTATGAAGGAAGAAATGGCAAGACATCTAGAAAGAAGTTGTCCCATTGAGCAGACGCAGCATAGGTTCATGAGAGGCAGGTCATGTTTAACTAATCTACTGGAATTCTATGAAGACATTGGCAGTACAATGTTCCTCCTGCAACATGTATGAGGTGAGGGATGCCATCAACGTCCCTGCCGATTACACTTGCAGGAAGTGCACCCATCTCCAGCTCCTCCAAGACCGTGTTAGGGAACTGGAGCTGGGGTTGGATGAACTTCGGATCATTCGGGAGGCAGAGGGGGTCATAGATCAGAGTTATAGGGAGGTAGTAACTCCAAAGATGGCAGATAGATGGGTGACAGTGAGGGGGACTGGGAGGAAGCAGCCAGTGCAGGGACCCCCTGCGGCCGTTCCCCTCAAGAACAAGTATACCGTTTTGGATACTTGTGGGGGGGATGACTTACCAGGGGTAAGTAACGGGGCTCAGGTCTCTGGCACGGAGCCTGTCCCCGTTACTCAGAAGGGAAGGGTGAAGAAGAGCAGAGCAGTAGTAATTGGGGACTCGATAGTTCGGGGCACAGATAGGCGGTTTTGTGGGAACGAGAGAGACTCACGTTTGGTATGTTGCCTCCCAGGTGCAAGGGTACGTGATGTCTCTGATCGTGTTTTCCGGGTCCTGGAGGGGGAGGGGGAGCAGCCCGAAGTCGTGGTCCATATTGGCACCAACGACATAGGTAGGAGGAGTGCCAAGGATGTTAGACAGGCTTTCAGGGAGCTAGGTTGGAAGCTCAGAGTTAGAACGAACAGAGTTGTTGTCTCTGGTTTGTTACCCGTGCCACGTGATAGAGATTCGAGGAATAGGGAAAGAGAACACTTAAATGCGTGGCTACAGGGATGGTGCAGGAGGGAGGGATTCTGGTTTTTGGATAACTGGGGTTCTTTCTGGGGACGGTGGGACCTCTATAAACAGGATGGTCTACACCTGAACCTGAGGGGCACCTGTATCCTTGGGGGGAGGTTTGCTAGTGCTCTTGGGGGGGGTTTAAACTAACTCTGCAGGGGCATGGGAACCCAGATTGTAGCTTCAGGGTGCAGGGCCTGGAGTGTAGGGAGGTTAGGAACATGGCATCAATTTCAAAGGAGGGTGCCTGTAAACAGGAAAGTGGCTTGAAGTGTGTATACTTCAATGCAAGAAGTATACGAAATAAGGTAGGTGAACTTGCAGCGTGGGTTGGTACCTGGGACTTCGATGTTGTGGCTATTACGGAGACATGGGTAGAACAGGGACAGGATTGGCTGTTGCAGGTTCCAGGATTTAAATGTTTTAGTAGGGTCAGAGGTGGGGGTAAAAGAGGGGGAGGTGTGGCATTGCTTGTCAAAGATAGTATTACAGTGGTAGAAAGGACAATGGATGAGGACTTGCCATCTCAGGTAGTTTGGGCTGAGGTTAGGAATAGGAAAGGTGAGCTCACCCTGTTAGGAGTCTTTTACAGGCCTCCTAATAGTCCTAGAATCATTGAAGAAAGGATAGGGAAGGTGATTCAGGAGATGAGTGACAGTAATAGGGTGGTTGTTATGGGGGACTTTAACTTTCCTGATATTGATTGGGAAAGCTATAGCTCAAGTTCGTTAGATGGGTCAGTGTTTGTCCAATGTGTGCAGGAGGGTTTCCTGACACAATATGTAGATAGGCCAACAAGAGGTGAGGCCATACTGGATTTGGTTCTGGGTAACGAACCAGGCCAGGTGTTAGAATTAGAGGTAGGTGAGCACTTTGGGGATAGTGACCATAATTCGGTGATTTTTACTCTCGTGATGGAGAGGGATAAGTGTGTACTACAGGGCAAGAGTTATAGCTGGGGTCAGGGAAATTATGATGCGGTGAGGCATGACTTAGGATGTGTGGCTTGGAAAAGTAGACTCCAAGGCAAGAGTGTAAATGATATGTGGAGCTTGTTCAAGGAGCAACTATTGAGTGTCCTTGATAATTATGTACCTGTCAGGCAGGGAGGAAAGGGTCGTGCGAGGGAGCCGTGGTTTAATAAGGAATTGGAATCCCTTGTTAAATGGAAGAGGGCGGCCTATCTCAAGATGAGACGTGAAGGTTCAATTGGGGCGATTGAGAGTTATAGGGTAGCCAGGAAGGACCTGAAGAGAGAACTAAGAGCAGCAAGGAGGGGACATGAAAGGTCCTTAGTCGGTAGGATTAGGGAAAACCCTAAGGCTTTCTATAGGTATGTTAGGAATAAAAGAATGACTAGGGTAGGAATAGGTCCAGTCAAGGATAGTAGTGGGAAGTTGCGTGTGGAGGCGGAAGAGATTGGGGAGACACTGAATGAATACGTTTCTTCAGTATTTACTCAGGAACAGGGCATTGTCGTCGATGTGAATACTGAGTCACAAATAAGTAGAATGGATGGCTTTGAGGTATGTAGAGAAGAGGTGTTGGAAATCCTGGAAAAGGTCAAAATAGATAAGTCCCCTGGGCCTGATGGCATTTATCCTAGGATTCTCTGGGAAGCAAGGGAGGAGATTGCAGAGCCATTGGCCTTGATTTTTATGTCCTCTTTGTCTACAGGAGTAGTGCCAGAAGACTGGAGGATAGCAAATGTGGTTCCCTTGTTCAAAAAGGGGAGTAGGGATAACCCTAGTAACTATAGGCCGGTGAGTCTCACTTCTGTTGTGGGCAAAGTCTTAGAGAGAATTGTAAGGGATGGGATTTATGCACATCTGGATAGGAATAATGTGATCAAGGATAGTCAGCATGGTTTTGTGAAGGGCAGGTCGTGCCTCACAAACCTTATTGAATTCTTTGAAAAGGTGACGAAGGAGGTTGATGAGGGGAAAGCGGTAGATGTGGTATATATGGATTTTAGTAAGGCGTTTGATAAGGTTCCCCATGGTAGGCTACTGCAGAAAATACGGAGATATGGCATTGAGGGTGAGTTGGAGGTTTGGATTAGGAATTGGCTGGATGGAAGAAGACAGAGGGTAGTAGTTGATGGCAAAGTTTCTTCATGGAGTGCCGTCACTAGCGGTGTTCCGCAAGGATCTGTTTTGGGACCATTGCTGTTTGTCATTTTTATAAATGACCTGGAAGAGGGGTTAGAAGGTTGGGTGAGCAAGTTTGCGGATGATACGAAAGTCGGAGGAGTTGTTGACAGTGAGGAAGGATGTGGCAGGTTACAGCAGGATATAGAGAAGCTGCAGAGCTGGGCAGAAAGGTGGCAAATGGAATTCAATGTAGCTAAGTGTGAGGTGATTCACTTTGGGAAGAATAACAAAAAGATGGGGTACTGGGCTAATGGTCAGATACTTGGTAGTGTGGATGAGCAGAGGGATCTTGGTGTCCATGTACACAGATCTCTGAAAGTTGCCACCCAGGTAAATAGTGCGGTGAGGAAGGCATATGGCGTACTGGCTTTTATTGGTAGAGGAATTGAGTTCCGGAGTCCTGAGGTCATGATGCAGTTGTATAAGACTCTGGTGCGGCCGCATCTGGAATATTGTGTGCAGTTTTGGTCGCCATACTATAGGAAGGATGTGGAGGCACTGGAACGGGTGCAGAGGAGGTTTACCAGGATGTTGCCTGGTATGGAAGGAAGATCGTATGAGGAAAGGCTGAGGCACTTGGGGCTGTTTTCATTAGAGAAAAGAAGGTTTAGGGGTGACTTGATTGAGGTGTACAAGATGATTAGGGGGTTAGATAGGGTTGACAGTGTGAACCTTTTCCTGCGTATGGAGTCGGGTATTACAAGGGGGCATACCTTTAAATTAAGGGGGGGTAGATATAGGACTGAAGTTAGGGGTAGGTTCTTCACTCAGCGAGTCGTGAGTTCATGGAATGCCCTGCCAGTAGCAGTGGTGGACTCTCCCTCTTTATGGGCATTTAAGCGGGCATTGGATAGGTATATGGAGGATAGTGGGTTAATATAGGTTAGGTGGGCTTGGATCGGCGCAACATCGAGGGCCAAAGGGCCTGTACTGCGCTGTATTCTTCTATGTTCTATATTATGAACATGGTGGACAATGGGGACCCAGTAGATGTGTTTTATCTAGATTTCCAAAAGGCATTTGACAAGATGCTGCACAAAAGGCTGTTGCATAAGATAAAGATGCATGGCATTACAGATAATATATTAGCTTGAATAGAGGATTAGTTAACTAACAGGAAGCAAAGAGTGGGGATAAATGAATGCTTTTCTGCTTGGCGATCCGTTACTAGTGATGTGTCTCCAGGATAAGTGTTGAGACTGCAATTATTCACAATTTGCAAATATGATTTGGAGTTGGAGACCATTTGTACAATGTCAAAGTTTGCAAATGACATTAAGATGAATGGTAGAGCCACGTGTGCAGAGGACTGTGAAACTTGGCAGACTGACATAGCTGACTGGGCAAATGTCTAGCAGATGGAGCACAATGTTAAGAAATGTGAACTCCTCCATTTTGGTAGGAATAGCAGTAAAAAGATCCATTATCTGAATGGTAAAAAAAGAATTGCTGCTGTGCAGGGGGACCTGGGTGTCCTTGTGCATGAATCACAGAAAGTTGGCCTGAAGGTCCAACAGGTAATTAAGAAAGTAAATGGAATCTTGTCCTTCCTTGTTAAAGAGATTGAGTTTCAAAGCAGGAAGGTTATGTTGCAGCTGTAAAGGGTGCTGGTGGGGCCACGCCTGGAATACTGCAAGCAGTTTTGGTCTCCTTATTTGAGAAAGGATGTACTGGCATTAGAGGGGAGGTGCAGAAGAGGTTCACTAGGTTGATTCCAGAGTTGAGGGGGTTGGCTTATGAGGAGAGCTTGAGTAGACAGTGATCATATTCTTTGGAATTTAGAAGAATGAGGGGGGGATAGAAACATACAAAATTATGAAGGACATAGCTTAGGGGAAGCAGCTTTAGGACTAAATTGTGAAGGAACTTCTTCACCCAGAGAATTGTGAATCTGTGGAATTCCTTGCCCAGTGAAGTAGTCGAGGCTACCTCATTGAATGTTTTTAAAACTAAGATAATTTTTTGAACAGTGAAACAATTTAAGGGTTATGGTGAGAGGACAGGTAAGTGGAGCTGAGTCCACAAAAAGGTCAACCATGGTCTTGTTGTATAGCGGAGCAGGCTTAAAGGGCCAGATGGCGTACTCCTGCTTCTATTTCTAATGTTCTTGACGGCCTCTGCCCAATCTGTAGATCTGCACGGCTATATGTATTCTCCGAAACTGGTATTGCTATTCATCCAAATACTCTGAAATCTAAGTTGCCTGGTTGATCTTTAATTAACTTTTTAAATATCTTCCAGCAAAACATTGGAGTGTTTTATGTACAGCCATGTGGCACTACAAACCATGCTGTGAGTTTTTTTTCCAGTGCAGTGTTTTACCTGATACAGTAATGCTTATGTTATCTCCTGTAAATTGAGAAACGGGATGTAATTATTGTGATATTGAAGAATCCAATAGTTGTTTATTATAGCTAACTATTATAAATAAACATTAGATTACCGCAAACCAGCAGTAGCTTCCAGAAATGTCATGATTCGAGCAATCTTAGGATAACATGGCATATGAGACCTTGATACACTCAGGCTATATGCCTTGATACAGTAATGATTTCATGAGCATGTCTCTAAAAGGTATATTGACATACTGCCCATGAATTACAACTGAGCATCGAGAAAGAAAGCCTCTTTCCATTTGCTTATGGTTCAAGGACTATTCAACCCAGAGTTGAGATTTTGGGCATGAGGCAAATGAGAATGTGAGGAAGAATTGTTATAGGTGGTAATGACCTAGGATCCTTTTGCCTATGCGGGTGATGGAAGCAGAGAAAATGAATAATTTTGAAAGAAAATTGAAATAAATAAACTTGGAAGGTTATGAAGCTGAAGGAGGAGAATGGATCTAACTGGATTACTCCACAGGGAACCAGCGTGAATTCCATAGGCGCGCTGAACGTTTTGTCTCTTTAACACCGTGGAATCTCCTGAATTAATTTTGTATTGGTCTCATTTTTTTGCAGTGTGAATTTTTAAAAAATCAAATGCATATTATTGTATTTAGAGATTTTTATACTTCTAAAATTAATACATTGTGCTGGGGAATGCTTCAAATCACTTGATTCTGTAATTCGGATATTGTCTTTAGCTTGGTCCTAAGTGAATTGATTTACCCATAGGGAGGGCCTCAACTGGGACCTTGGGTTCATGTCACACTACAGGTGACCACCATTGCACTATAACACTATAAACACACACACACACATTTGTGGGGTGAATTTGTACTTGCAGAGTTACATTGTACTTTGCTCAAAAACTGCATGAATCCATGTAAGACTCTGTTAACTCATTTTTTAGATTAGAATCAGTCTAAACATTATGGCACAGACAACAGCACATGGGGCAAACACTTGAACGCGTTATCTGGGCTGACACCAATTGTTAAAGTTTTAACAATTCTTTTACATATGAAAGAAGTGAAGCAAACATGATCATTCTAACAGATGAGAGACTTAATAAACAATCCAGGTATTTTTCAATTTATAATTTCAGGTACATCACACTGTAAACTTTTGCTATAAATTCTGTGTCTTACAATTGTGTACTCCACAACCACCTGATGAAGGAGCAGCACTCTGAAAGCCAGTGCTTCCAGTTAAACCTGTTGGACTATAACCTGATGGTTGTGACTTTTAACTAAGTGAATTGCAGTTTGTTCAGGAGGCTCAATGAATTATTGCAAAACAACATCTTACTCATTATTATCAATATTATTGCTTTCGTTGGAAAATGAGATTTCTTTCAAACATCCTAAACTGAATGAAGTAGGAACTGTTTTTGAAATGTTAGTTTTGCAACTGTTTGGCACTTTGAGCAAGGACGGTTGACATCTGCATTTTTATAATAAGGAAGCAGAATTTTTCATTTTACTTTTATTAAGTCTATAGAAAATGCCATATTTTCATAGTAATAGAAGCAGGAACAGGCCATTTGGCTCATTGAGTCTGCTCCAACATTCATTAAAATCATAGCTAGCCCATCCAACATCTTAGCTCCTCCTACCTGCATTATCCCCATAATCCCTAATTCCTGTATCATGCCAAAACCCATCCGACTGTATCTTGAATATATTTAATGAAGCTGCCTCTACTGCTTCCTTGGGCAGAAAATTCCATAGATTCACTACTCCTTGGGTGAAGCTGTTCCTCCTCATCTATCCTAAATCTCTGCCTCGTAATCTTGAAGCCATGTCCCTTAGTCCTAGTCTCAGCCACTAGTGGAAACAACTTGCCTGCTTCTATCTTACCTATCCCTTTCATAATTTTATATGTTTCTATAAGATCCCCCCTCAATCTTCTAAATTTCAGTGAGTACAACCTCTCCTCATTGGTAAGCCCCTCATCTCTGGAATCAACCTGGTGAACCTCCTCTGCACCGCATCCAAACCCAATATGTCCTTCCTCAAGTAAGGAGACAAGAACTGCACACAATACTCCAGGTGCAGCTTCACCAACACCTGGTACATTTGCAGCAGAACCTCCCTGCTCTTAACTTCAATCCCTCTAGCAATGAAAGCCAGTATTCCATTTGCCTTCCTGATTGCCTGTTGCACCTGCAAATCAACTTTCAGTGATTCATGTACGAGCTCTCCTAAGTCCCTTTGCACAACAGCATGCTGCATGCTATTTTTACTTCCAAAGTGGATAATCTTACATTTACCAACATTGTACTCCATCTGCCTATACACTTAACTTATCTAAATCTCTCTGCAGGCCCTCCACATCCCCTGCACAGTTTGCCTTTCCATTCAATTTAGTGTCATCAGCAAACTTGGATATGTTATACTCTGTCTGCTCTTCCAAAACATTCATATATGTATACAGGTAGACAACTCTTTATCCAAAATCTGAAAAGCTCTGAAATCCAAAGGTTTTCTCGTGAAAATTTTTCTTTATTAACAAGGTTGTTTGGCCTGCAAGCAGTTAACCCAACTCCGCACCCACTCGATGCGTGTCACTGAGATGTGAGGGCATGGCCCAGCTCTGGAAGAGATAAAAGGTAGGGAGGAGGGACTTGGGGGAAGGCCGTCGGAAATGTGATTGGTGGAAAGAGGTCAAGGTGAGGATGATAGGTCAGACTGGGGTGGGGGCGGAGAGGTCAGGAAGAAGATTGCAGGTTAGGAAGGCGGTGCTGAATTCAATGGATTTGACTGAGACAAGGTGGGGGGAGGGGAAATGAGGAAACTGGTGAAATCCGAGTTCATCCCTTGTGGTTGGAGGGTTGCTAGGCGGAAGATGAGGCGCTCTTCCTCCAACCGTCGTGTTGTGTTCTGGCGATGGAGGAGTCCAAAGACCTGCATATCCTTGGTGGAGTGGGAGGGGGAGTTGAAGTGTTGAGCCACAGGGTGGTTGGGTTGGTTGGTTCGGGTGTCCCACAGGTGTTCTCTGAAACGCTCCGCAAGTAGCCGGCCTGTCTCCCCAATATAGAGGAGGCCACATCGGGTGCAGAGGATGCAATAGATGTGTGTGGAGGTGCAGGTGAATCTGTGGCGGATATGGAAGTTTCCTTTGGGGCCCTGGAGGGAGGTGAGGGGGGAGGTGTGGGCGCAAGTCTTGCACCTCCTGCGGTTGCAGGGGAAGGTGCCGGGAGTGGAGGTTGGGTTGGTGGGGGGTGTGGATCTGACGGAGTCACGGAGGGAGTGGTCTTTACGGAATGCTGATAGGGGAGGGGAGGGAAATATATCCTTGGTGGTGGGGTCCGTTTGGAGGTGGCGGAAATGACGGCGGATGATGCGCTGTACATGGAGATTGGTGGGGTGATAGGTGAGGACCAGTGGGGTTCTGTCCTGGTGGCGGTTGGAGGGGCGGGGCTCAAGGGCGGAGGAGCGGGAAGTGGAAGAGATGCGGTGGAGGGCATCGTCGACCACGTCGGGGGGGAAATTGCGGTCCTTGAAGAAGGTGACCATCTGGGTTGTACGTTTTTGGAACTGGTCCTCCTGGGAGCAGATGCGGCGGAGTCGAAGGAATTGGGAGAATGGGATGGCGTTTTTACAGGGGGCAGGGTGGGAGGAGGTGTAGTCCAGGTAGCTGTGGGAGTCGGTCGGTTTGTAGTAGATGTCCGTGTTGATTCGGTCGTCTGAGATAGAAATAGAAAGGTCGAGGAAGGGGAGGGAGGAATCTGAGACTGTCCAGGTGAATTTGAGGTCGGGGTGGAAGGTGTTGGTGAACTAGATGAATTGTTCAACCTCCTCGTGGGAGCACGAGGCGGCGCCGATACAGTCATCGATGTAGCGGAGGAAAAGGTGGGGGGTGTGGCCAGTGTAGTTGCGGAAGATGGACTGTTCCACTCCCCCTCCCACTCCACCAAGGATATGCAGGTCTTTGGACTCCTCCATCGCCAGACCACAACAACATGACGGTTGGAGGAAGAGCGCCTCATCTTCCGCCTAGGAACCCTCCAACCACAAGGGATGAACTCTGATTTTACCAGTTTCCTCATTTCCCCTCCCCCCACCTTGTCTCAATCAAATCCATCGAATTCAGCACCGCCTTCCTAACCTGCAATCTTCTTCCTGACCTCTCCGCCCCACCCCAGTCTGACCTATCACTCTCACCTTGACCTCTTTCCACCTGTCACGTTTCTGACGCCCCTCCCCCAAGTCCCTCCTCCCTACCTTTTATCTTAGCCTGCTGGACAAACTTTCTTCATTCCTGAAGAAGGGCTTATGCCCGAAACGTCGATTCTCTTGTTCCCTGGATGCTGCCTGACCTGCTGCGCTTTTCCAGCAACACATTTTCAGCTCTGATCTCCAGCATGTGCAGTCCTCACTTTTTCTCCCCAGCTCTGGAAGGTCTCAATTCTGTTTCAGGGCCTGTTTTACTCAGTGCATCTGCTGTTTGGTAAGATTTTAAAAAATTTCACCATCAAACTGTCACTTATTCTGAAATTCGAAAATTTCTGAATTCCAAAAATCAGCTGGTCCCAAACATTTCAGATAAAAGATTGTGCCTCTGTATCATGAACAATTGTGGGCCCAACACTGACCCCTGCGGCACACTGCTCACCACTGATTTCCAACCAGAGAAGCACCCATTTATTTACTCAAACTGTCATATTATATAAAGTAGAATCTATCTGATATTGATAGAAGAAACATTAAGTTTTATAAGGGAACCCAAATATACACGTTACAATCTATATTTGATTATTAATGAAAAATTTTTAATTGTAGTTTACAATCAGTCTCAATATATGCACCCATACTGCACAAGTTCTTCATGTGCTATTTTCATGTATTTATCATCCAATTTAAAACAAGTAACTTTTATAAAATAGCAAGCAAGAATTATTATCAAAACATGCCAATCATGATACTACAGAGAAGTAAGTATGACTGGCAAATAAGGTAAGAACCTTGGCATGGTTATAATGGTCACTCTGGGCAATTGTAGTCCTGACCATCTTTCTAGGATCATCTATGATGCTCATAGATCTTCCTTAACCGATAACTGATTAAAACTGAATTAGTATTTAAAGAATATTTGTATATTTATTGCAAGCTGTATAGGATCTGAAGTTTTCTTTTACTAATCTGTTTCAGAGTTGATCTCTAATGGTATCCCATTTTGTTCATAGGAACAGCATCTGTGGCTGTTGCTGGTATACTTGCTGCATTGCGAATCACCAAGGACAAACTTAATGATCATAAGTTTGTCTTTCAAGGAGCTGGGGAGGTAACATTGCTTCTCTGTCTTTTTTCACTGTTGCATATTTCATGCCAATGAACTGTGAAACCCTTCATCTGTCAATGAAAGCAGTATGGTTTTAACGTCTATTCTGAAGTATTTTTAAATAGTTAAATATTAAGTATATTTCAAATATTTTTGAAAATTTCTATTGACATTCTGACTTGGACTCGCAATCTCACCAGTTTACCTGATGGGTAATGTGCACTCAGTGTGCACTCTGTATTGTAAAAATAGGTATAATGAATTTTGTCATAGTTTTGTGTCACTCTTGGAATTTATTCACATGAGCATAATTGGAACTTGATCCTGTACCGGACATAGCTTAGTTTGCAAATTTGTTTTTAGTAATAATTATGGTTGATTTTGATATTCAAATTAATTTTAACATCTTGCAAACCGTTTGCTGACACACAAAGTTCTGTTATCTGTACCGCAGCGTTAAAGGTACCTCATTTGACTGTGTGCAGCAATGTAATATTCGTGCAAGTTGTTACTTTCAGTTAGTGATCTCTTTTTGTGAAGTAGTCCCACTTTTGGGTTGTCCTTTGAGTGTGTTGTTTTTAACTTTAAAATAGTTCTACTAATTTGGTAACTCTTAACTATATAGCTATGCCTTTATTAATGTATCACAGGCTGCCATGGGAATTGCACATCTCCTCGTGATAGCTATGGAGAAAGCTGGAATATCGAAAGAAGAAGCTGTAAAAAAGATTTGGATGGTGGACTCCAAGGGCCTTATTACAAAGGTAGATGATTTTATATTATTGAAACCTTAGTCGTCTATTTCTATGAAGTTGAAGTATTTTTTGCATTTCAGGGTGAGCAAATTTATACAGTAAGAATAGCAACATATTTGACCAATCAAAATTGCATCTACTTCCAGAACTGGATGGTTTGACCAATCGGAGTGTCCGACATGTAGTCCTCAAAAACTAAGTTTGTTGAACTTTAGGTGAAAACATGAAATTATTTTGCCAGTAAATGTAAGATATCTAAGTGTTTTCAGAAACTTACCAGTTGCCTGTGGCATTGCCAAACAATGTATTGGAGAATATTACCTCAAGGTAAAAACAATGACTGCAAATGCTGGAAACCAGATTCTGGATCAGTGGTGCTGGAAGAGCACAGCAATTCAGGCAGCATCCGAGGACAGGCAGAATCGACGTTTCGGGCAAAAGCCCTTCATCAGGAATAAAGGCAGAGAGCCTGAAGCGTGGAGAGATAAGCTAGAGGAGGGTGGGGGTGGGGATAGAGTAGCATAGAATACAATAGGTCAGTGGGGGAGGAGATGAAGGTGATAGGTCAGGGAGGAGAGGGTGGAGTGGATAGGTGGAAAAGGAGCTGGGCAGGTCAGACAAGTCCGGTCAAGTCAAGGGGACAGTGTTGAACTGGAGGTTAGAAACTAGGATGAAGTGGGGGAAGGGGAAATGAGGAAGCTATTGAAGTCCACATTGATGCCCTGGGGTTGAAGTGTTCCGAGGCGGAAGATGAGGCGTTCTTCTTCCATGCGTCTGGTGGTGAGGGCACATTTCCGCCACCTCCAAACAGACCCTACCACCAGGGATATATTTCCCTCCCCACCCCTCTCCGCCTTCCGCAAAGACCGTTCCTTCAGGTCAGGTCCACGCCCCCCTACGACCCACCCTCCCATCCTGGCGCTTTCCCCTGCCACCGCAGGAACTGTAAAACCTGTGCCCACACCACTTCCCTCACCTCCATCCAAGGCCCTAAAGGAGCCTTCCACATCCATCAAAGTTTTACCAGCACATCCCCTAATATCATTTATTGTATCCGTTGCTCCCGATGCGGTCTCCTTTACATCAGGGAGACTGGGCGCCTCCTAGCAGAGCGCTTTAGGGAACATCTCTGAGACACCCGCACCAATCAACCAAACCGCCCCGTGGCCCAACATTTCAACTCTCCCTCCCACTCTGCCGAGGATATGGAGGTGCTGGGCCTCCTCCACTGCCGCTCCCTCACCACCAGACGCATGGAAGAAGAACGCCTCATCTTCCGCCTCGGAACACTTCAACCCCAGGGCATCAATGTGGACTTCAATAGCTTCCTCATTTCCCCTTCCCCCACTTCATCCTAGTTTCTAACCTCCAGTTCAACACTGTCCCCTTGACTTGACCGGACTTGTCTGACCTGCCCAGCTCCTTTTCCACCTATCCACTCCACCCTCTCCTCCCTGACCTATCACCTTCATCTCCTCCCCCACTGACCTATTGTACTCTATGCTACTCTATCCCCACCCCCACTCTCCTCTAGCTTATCTCTCCACGCTTCAGGCTCTCTGCCTTTATTCCTGATGAAGGGCTTTTGCCCGAAACGTCGATTTTGCCTGTCCTCGGATGCTGCCTGAATTGCTGTGCTCTTCCAGCACCACTGATCCAGAATATTACCTCATCCTATCTATCTCTCATCTTCTGTTTCTGTCTGCTCTCTTTCTCTTATCAGTTACTACTCTTTTAACTCTTCTTTCTTCATTTTCTTTCCTTTTCAGCTAGGAAGTACTGTTTGGTTTCTTCCCATGTAGTGGTTGGAATGATGTGGGGTGGCAAGGAACAGAATCGCTAGTTACTACAGACTGTTTAGGTTGGGGTTTCAGAACATTGGAACAATCAGCAAATTGGTTCCCCACCCCTCTCACTCCTGCTGTCCCATTTATTTCCATTACATCCACAAGACTGCTACACCTTTCTGCTTTTCATGCCCTCCCCTATAATTCCTTCTGACCTATCACTACCTCAATGCCATAATCCTCTTTTTACTTTTACTGCACTTACACATATGCTCTCACAAAGGGTGAATACAGAAAGGTCAGAGATCCTCTCACTGTCAACCTGTGGTTTATCTTCAAAGCAGTTTATTCCTTCCTAAATTCAACTTGCATTTCATTAAAATAAATCAAATCGTAATTAAAGAAATAAATTTTATGTCGCTTTGCTCTCTAATTATGTTTTTCCTCTCTAATCTCACTCCTCAAATGCTTCTCTATTGTCCCACTCAATGACACTGTGCTTGCTTATTTTCATTTTTACTAACCCAGATGTGGCCTGACCACCCCCTGCAACATCGTCTTTTTCCCAGTTCATATCCTAGGTATCTATCCTTTACTGTCTCTTCTCTTTATTCATATTGTTTTCCTTAAGAAATGCATCTGTAGGCATATTGTTGCCTTAAACATGTATCTTGATGGCACCCTGCTCCACCACAACATCCTCCTTGAACTTTCCACTGCATTTGTGTTGTTGAATTGCAACTTAACATCCAGTCTTGGATGCAGCATGACTTCCTATTAATTGTTGGAAAAACCAAACTATTACCACAATCTAAACCATAATGTTTGCATTTGCAGCCTAGATATTCTGTTTGGCCCTGAGCTGAATTTCCAGCCTTATATACTCTGGTTTACAAAGATCACCAGCCACACAAGTAAGCAGGTTGGGAACATTCAGAAATACGCATTGTATTCAAACAGAGTCAACATGTTTTCACAAAGGAGAAATCACGCTTGAGGAATTCTTTTGAGGTGATAGCAAGCAGGATAGATAAAGAGGAATTGCTGAATGTAATGCATTTGGATTTCCAAAAAGTGTTTCTTGAAATACTACACATTAGTCTACCTAAACAGACGAATGTCCATAGTGTTGGGGGTATTATATAAGCGTGGATAGAGAATTGGCTTAACAAATAGAAGACAGGGATTTGGTATAAGGGAACATTTTCAGGATGGAAACCTGTAACTAGTAGAGTGCTACAAGGATCAATGCTGGAGGCCACAATTATTTACAAAATATATTGACAAAAGTGAATACACAATAGCTAAGAGAACACAAAATTAAATGGTAAGGCAAGTGGTAAGGACTATGCAGAGAATCTGCAGTGGGCTAAAGATGAGTTTATTGAGTGAGCAAAAACTTGGCAGATGGAAAATAATGTGAGGCTTTGCACTTTTGCAGGAAGAATAGAGAAGTTGCGTATCATTTAAATGAAGAATTGCAAAAAGTTGCAGCACAAAGGGATTGGGGGCCTGTGCTTAAATCACAAAGAAAATGAACATGTAAGTTGAGCAGGTGATTGGGAAGGCAGGTGGAATGTTCACCTTTACTTCAGGGAATGGAGTAAAACAAAAAGGGAAGTATTGCGAAAACCATACAAGATACTAGTTATACCACAACTAGAATATATCTAAGGGAAGATACTCTGGCATTGGAAGCAGTCCAGGGAAGGTTCACAAAGTTGATTCTAGGTATGGAGGTACTGTTTCATGGGGAGAGGTTAAATAGGTTGGGTCTTTACTCATTAGCATTTAGAAGAAGGCGACACAACGTTGTTGAAACTATGGCACTTAACAGGGTAGATATGGAGAGGTTATTTTCCTTTTGGGAAACTCAGAACAAGGGGTTGTCATTTGGTAAGGTTGGTAAGAACGTCGTCTCAGAGTACAATGAATCTGTGGAACCTTTCCTCAGAGATCTATAGGTACTTGATCATTAACTATATTCAAAGCTGAGATTTTTACTCAGTAAGAGGATTGAGGATTATGGGAAAAAGACAAGAAAGTGGAGTAGAAGGCTATCAGGTCAGCCATGATCTCATTGAATAGTGGAGCACACTTAATAGGTCAAATGATGCACTTCTCTTATGTCTTATTGTCTTAAATTGCTGCCAGCACTGGGGGTGTATATGCACTTCGCATGGACTGCAACAGTTCAAGAAGATAATTCATCCATCAACTCAAAGACAATTCGCAATGGACAATAGATGCTGACCTTTTCAGCAACGTCCACATCATGAAGAGAAGTGTTTTAATTTAATTCCTGTCTTGATGCCGTGAATTCTTACATCTTTACCTCTGCTCATCTGCTGCTGAAACTATTCTCGATAATTTGTCTTTTCCATTGTCTCTTGACCATTTCAAGCTCATACCATTTCAAGTCATCCACAACTCAGCAGGCCATGTCTCAACTGGCAGCAAATCCTGTTCCCTTATCTCCCACCCCTCTGCTTACTGATATACATTCGCTTTCAGTCAAGTAATATCTTGACTTTAAGATGCCCATTATTGTTTTTAGTTCCCTTGGTGGCCTTATCTCAACATTATTTCTGTAATCTCCTTCAGTTCCACAACCCTCTGAAATATTGGCATTCCTTTAACTCTGGTCTCTTTCTAGTTATAATTGCTTTACCTCTTGTGGCTTCAATTGCCTGAGTGCCATGTTGTGAAATATCCTCCCTTTGCCTCCACCACAATTCCATCCTTTAAGATACTTGTTAAAACTTGTTTTGACTAATTTTTTAGTTGTCTGACTTTATATTTCTTGGTGTTGTGTTTTATCTTATGCTTGTTAAGCACCTTGGAACATTTCATTGTACTAAAATTGTTTTATAAATATAAGCTGGTGTTGTTGCCTTCTACTTGGCTTTCCTTCATCCACAAGTTACACTTGCCCATCACATCAACTCTCACTTGACCTTCATTGGCTTCAAGTCGTCTTCGTGCCTCACATGTAAGATTCTCATTCTTATTTATAAATCTGTAAGACATTTGCCATTTTCTGTCTCCAGATCTCAACTACATTACCCAACTACATTCGCCCATCCCATCCTAAAACCACACCAAACCCATTTGTCTTTTGACTTCAACCCCCTTGTGCATCCATTTCCCTTACCCTGTCATTGACATCAAGGTTTCATGTTGTCGAAGAATCCTATTTCCAGAATTTCCTTTTCAATCCTCTTCAATCTCTGTATCCATTTGAGAACCAACCTTTAAATGACTAGCTAAGGAAGTAAATTTGCCATTCGCTATTCTCCCTTTGCACCCAGCAACCCTTTCCCATGACCCTCTTCCTCCCCACACCCTGTCAAGGAATTATTTCCTTATTCTTTGCCCCTCACACCATTGTAAAATAATTTGAAACAGTTTTCAAGGTATGCAAGTGCTGTTTGTTAGAAATGGCAACACCATGCTCTATGTAAAAGCAAATATGTTGAACCAAATATTGTTTATTCAGATCTAATCTTGTAGCACTGCTCTTGATTTGATAGTTTGAATTTAGTCTAATTTTTTAAAATTCTTGTGAAAGAAACAATGGTGTGAAATTTGATCTGCTGCCTGCCTCATTGTCAATACCCTTCCATCGAGGTACAATGACAATACCCTTCCATCAGGTACAATGATGATGATGGAAATGCAGCAAAGCAAATCCGTTTGGGAATGCATGGTTTCCTAGGGTTCTCTGTTGCTGATGGCTAGAGAGACCAATCCATGAGGTGCAGGTTTTGTCACATATGAAGTGGAAGTGCAACATGTATAAAATCATTACTATTTTTATTGTGTATTCTCCATTCTTGTCTTGTGCAGGGAAGAACTCATCTGACCCATGAAAAGCAGGTATTTGCTCAGGATCATGAGCCAATAAGAAGCCTGGAAGAAGTTGTTCGGAAAATAAAACCAACAGCTTTAATTGGTACGTTAAAGAATGAATATTACACTTGTTCACACTGAACTTTAATGTAAGGTTGTGACACTGAGCTGCCATGGATAAGGAATAAGTATTAATATGTCTTAAATTGTAGCATTAAAGACTCCACTTTTTTTTGTTTATAAAATAAAATGACTTGCTAAATCCTGAAATTTAATTTAATTGGAGTTTTGTTTTTGCATCTAGACTCAAAACACCAGAAAATAAAGTTTCTTACTACTTGCAGTTTAGGGTAATGCTGCTAATGATATCAAATTGAAAATGTTCAATGTATTTCCTGGTACTTGAGTCCACAACACAAAGTCAACCTTCAGGCTCTAACCAGTCCTGTACCCTGTAGTCTTGTTCTCTGCCATTCTTCTCCAGTCAGTTCACATTTTTAATAACTTGATGTTTTATCAAATAAATCAGTCAAATAAACAAATAACTTGATGTTCGGTCAAATAAATGATGCAATATTATTATTGAGGTTACTGTCTTAGTGGAAAATGTGACTCACTTGATAAAGGACACATGACCTGGTCTGGGGCATTCCTATGTCACGAGAAAAGTGGAAGTCAGCTGATTCTGCTCTTGAACAGTAATTGCTGAACAATTGCCACACTAGCAACCAATTTAAGATAATTATTTACAGTTGTTAGATGTGACATGTATTTGCACACAGCGATCTGTTCTTTGTAAATAAAACAAATATGTTGAGGATTGCATTTTTTTTTCTTACTCAGAAGCCTATGTTCCCTGTTGTTTTCCCCATGATATGCAACCTGCACCTTTTTCTCCTGCAATGTAACTTGTTGAAATCATTTGAAGTTTAGCATCCTTATGGTAGTTCTGATGAGTACAAGATGGAAATTGTTTCAGTTTTTAACAGTGTTCAAGTTATTTTGCAATATAAAATGTCATTTAGGATTATCTTTAGATGTACTGTCTTCTGTAAGTTTTTGTTATTTTTAAGAGATCTGATTTCAGATGCCCAAATCAGAGAAACTTGTAGAGTCCAATTATTATAAGATTACCGTACAGATTTGCATCAAGGTACAGGGTTAAAGGATGCAGCTGCTTATATTTTCAATATCACATTGGCATTGTCCAGTGACATACTAAAAACTTAGTAATGAAGTATTTAGTTGAAAAAAAATATGATGATGAGGGTTGGTAAGGACAGTGTTCTCTTATTTTTGATATACTTCTATAGCTCTCACTGTTGATTACATTTGGCTGTGCTACACAGTATCCATATATTTACTACAAATGAACAGATTGTAACCGCAGCCTGCAGGTGTGCCTGTTCTTTCCACTATTATAAATAGTATTGCTGGCACATATGGTGCAGAGGTACCTGTGAGCCAGGAGACCTGGGCTCGAGTCCCACCTGCTCTGGAGGTGTGTAATAACTTCTCTGAACAGTTTGATTAGAACACATCTAAAACAGGGATTAAGAATTCTTTACATTGTTTTAGTTATGGGCAATTATTAGAACAGAGTATAAAGCACCAAAAAGGTATAAATTCATTATTAGGGTGGTACAGTGGCTCAGTGGTTACCACTGCTGCCTTACAGCGTCAGGGACTGCTTCGATTCCAGCTTTGGGCTGTGTGGAGTTTGTATGTTGTCCCCATGTCTGCATGGCTTTCTACTAGGTGCTCCGGTTTCATCCCACTGTCCAAAATTGTGCCAGTTAGGTGGATTAGGCATGCTAAATTGCCCATAGTGTTCAGGTGATTTTTAAATGTTGGAATTGTACCAGCCTCTACCACTTCCTCTGGCTATTCATTCTATAGATGCACCACCCTCTGCGTGAAAAAGTTGCCCCTTAGGTCATTTTTAAATCTTTATCCCCTCATTCTAAACCAATGCAGTCTTGTTCTGGACCTTTCTGGACCCTCCCCAGGGAAAAGACCTTGTCTAGTTACCCTATCCATGTCCCTAGCCTATTCAGCCTCTCCCTATAACTCAAACCTGCCAACCCTGGCAACATCCTTGTAAATCTTTTCTGAACCCTTTCAAGTTTCATAGGATCCTTTCTATAGGAGGCAGACCAGAATTGCACACAAGTAAAAGGTGTCTTTTTTTTTCGCCAAATAAGTATTTTTTTTTTCAGTCATCTTTGTTTTAATTTTAAGGAAATATAGCCCAGGTAGTAAAAGCCCACCCAATCTTGGCATGCCATGCAGGTTTTTTTTTTAACTCCACCTTCCACTCTATTAGTTTCTGCACTTTCCTGGTCATTTCTGTTCTCCCATTGTATGCTCTTAGTCACAGCTGGATTTACTAGCGCATTTCCTTTGTTCAAACATTTTACAACATTGGCAACAACCTTCCTATGTTTTCTGTCATTTTTTCCCTTCCTGCAATATTAGACTTGCTTAGCCAGACTGTTACTTATGGCTCTTGAAAAAGTGGACGAAAGAAAATTTGAAATTATAACTTAACTAATATTACCAGATTCAAATTTCCATGTTTCTATAGAGAAATTGAAAGCTGATAGTGAAGAAACATGGAGAATGTATTTGCACAATTTTGTTACTCAACAGGAACAATTTCTGGGTCATCTGAGGACAGTAAAGGAAGGGAAGCTATTTTAGAAACTGACACAAAAATACTTGTATTTATAATGTGCTGTAAAGGGATAAAACATTCCCAAGGTGTTATACAGATTGTTCTAAACAAAATTAGATACCAAGCGACTTAAGAAGATATTACGCTAGATGGCCAAAAGCTTAGTTTGAGTAGTAGCTTTTCAGGAGCCTCTTAAGAGGAAGAATGAGAGCTCAAGAGAATTCCCAACCTTCAGGCTTAGGCAGTGAAGATGCAGTAATGATCCTCAAAAGACGAGAATTAGTTGAGCCCAGATATCTTGAAAGGCTGTGGAGTTGTAAGAGTATACAGAGACAAATACAAAAAATTGCTGGAAACATTTAGCAGGTCTGGCAGCATCGGTGGAGAGAAAACAGAGTGAACATTATGGCTCAATGACCCTCCTTCAGAACTTTCTGTACAGATACTACCAGACCTGCTGAGCTTTTCAAGTAATTTTTTGTTTTTGTTTCTGATTCCGAACATTTGCAGTTCTCCGTTTTTTGTTTGGAGCGTTGGGAGGATTTAAAAACTAAGATGAAAATTTTAAAATATATAATTCCTTGGCTGAGAGTCAATGCAGGTCAGTGAGCAAAAGAACGGTAATTGATTGGAACTTCATAGGGTCGTAAAGTCATACAGTAAGAAAAGGCCCATTGGCCCATTGTGTCTGCACTGCAAAAAAAAAACTATTCCTACACAAGTCCCACTTTCCCATACTGAGCCCATAACCTTGCATGACAATTTAAGTGCTCATCCAAATACTTTTAAAATGTTGTGCGATTTCCAGCCTGAACCACCATCCTAGCCAGTGCATTCCATGACCCCACCACCATCTGGATGAAAACACTTTTTCTTGAATCCCCACGTTACCTCCTGCCTTTCACTTTAAATTATGATTTGGTGAAGCGAAGGACTTGGACAGCTCATAATATCAGCGTTGCAGAGAATAGAATGTGAGAGTGTGCAGTCAAGTCTCAGGATGATAATACATGAATGAGCATCAAATAACAGAGTCAGAGATGAAGTAGAGCAATAATACATAGGTGGAAATACATAGAGTTAGTAAGGTTCTCTCAAGGTTTCATAGCTTTTGTTTTACACCAAGTATTTCATGATCCCATTTTGTTGGTCTCCTTAAATATGGGAAGGAGCTGGAATTGGCAGAAATTCCACATTTTTATGTTTCTGCACCCTCAGTTATTAAATTCTGAAATAATGGCATTGCCCCATGTGGCAGTTCATGAGTAGTTAAGGTATAAATTACTTTGAAGTCCTGGAGTGTTTGCAGTCCTTCAGTGTTTGATCAGCCATGATCGTATTGAATGGCAGGACAGGCCTAATGGACTGAGTAACCTCCTTCTGTTCCTATTTTCCCACACTCAAGTTCAAATCAACAGTACCGGTGAATTCCACTCTATTGTTGGTAGTATACAAAAGGAATGTGCACCACAAGTACACACCAGGTCAGGCAAATTATCCGAACTTCCAACACTGGGATTATTTTTCACAATTGTATGTTAGCTGCCTTACTCAGTGATAAGGAAGTCAGAATTACAGATGGAAGCTCCACCATCTTCCATGGTTGAAAGAGCAGCCACTGGTTTATGTGGATGTAGTGATGCTTGCAGTCACTTGTCCCAGTTAAATGAGAGGCTGTGCAAACACTGGTGAGGCTTGTGTTGGACGCATGGCCCCACTATAACTGCAGTGCTTGTGACTCAAGGACATAATGGAGCCTTTGGAGATATGAGTTGCCTCCTGTCCAGGCCTTTCATGCTTACCAATGGTTTGTCATGTAGAATTTGATGGGTGAATAGGAAGAAGTTTCTGTACCTTGGCCAGTTCCCACATCAAGCAGTCTGGCTTAGTTGTTATAGCCATTTTAAACCCTTTTGAAATTGACAAAAACTGTCATTTTAGATTTCAACTCTTGGTCTTTTTCTTTTTATGGTTCCTCTGCTGCAGTCATTGGCATCTCTTTACAGCTGAAGGAAGATTAAAATAATTCTGAAATTACACTTGAACTGATTTTCAAGATTTGTAACTCATCTAGTCATACAGAAAAATGTCCCTTAATATCCTCAAGAGATAGTTATTCTTTAGATGCACAGTTAATGTTTGCAGCCATTGTATTAAAATGCTGCACTAGTCTTCAAACAGTTATTACAAATTTCTTTTTGTGAAAAGAAGAAAGGTTTTAAACCCTTTCATATTAATTGTTAGATGAAAGATGCCATTTTGCTCCCTTCTCTTTTTAGTTTCTGATCTTGGAAAAGTGCCAAATAGCATTGTTGTAATTATACAAACTGAAATGAGACACACAAGATGTAAGTGTTCAAATCTTCAAATGCTTTAATGTCAACACATCTTAAGTTAAATAGGCACATTATTCTTTCTTTGTATTTTCCCAGGAGTAGCAGCCATTGCAGGAGCATTTACAGAGAAAATATTAAAGGATATGGCTTCATTTAATAAACATCCAATTATTTTTGCTTTGAGTAATCCTACCAGCAAATCAGAGTGTACAGCAGAGGAGTGTTATCATCTGACAGAAGTAAGAAATCTACAGTATATTAGCTATATCTAGCCAAGTTCTCAACTTATTTAAATACCAGTTTTATACCAATAATGTAGGGTACATTGCAGAAATGATTCTGGCATTGGAAATTCTGGGCCAGAGTGGACTGGAGTTGCATATTGGGACCATGAAGAAATCCCGACACAGCTGACTCTGAGGGAATTGGCTAGGAAGTTGAAAATTCTGATGGACAATTTTTCTAAGTCTGGAACCCTCTGGAAAAAATGCCTTAAAGTTGGAGAATTTGGAGAGTTTCAATTTACTTGAACTGAATGGCTACCCAGGAAAAGCTGCTGTAACTCTTAGACACCTATGGAACGGAACCCCTCACTTATCGCTGATTCACACTCCTCTTAAGACATCACCATCTTAGTATCCAACACACATTAAATCTCTTAATGCAACCTGATTTGATAACCCTGGCCCAGAATGTTATCTTGAAACCTTTAAGTAACAAAGGGATGTGTCTTGGCCTGCAAAGCTACTCCTGCACTGAGTGGATTTCTCCCTACTTGCTGGTGATGGATGCATTAGAAACAAGTCAGACTCTGAATTCTGCCCTGATAAATCACTGACAATCAGTCAAATCTGTTCCTCGGTTATTGGAAAATCTGGGCCAAAAACTTTAAACATTTGTGGATATCCACTCAAGTGAACTTCACTTCTCTAAATTCTTTGAGAATCCTTCAAACAATAGCTCCAAATAGTCTGAATATCAAATATTGGTGTTGTCACTCTCTTATTCATAAATCTAATAAACAACTAATTTCTTGTACAATCTCAAATAAGATAATTTCATGAAATATGCTATTGATGTTTACAGAGAATATTGAAGTCCTACAATTAGATCTGTAAGTGGAAAGCAATCCCTTTCCAGTTGGCAGCAAGTGCTGGGGCAGCATTTTGCCATGCGAGCCAATTGAGATGCTGTCATGTCCTCAAATGCTCATGACCCAAGCAGAGAACCAACATTCACAACAGCATCTCTGCTAAGAGGCAACTTCAATGAAAGGGACTCTGATGAAGTGAGGTGAATTTGGTTGGGAGAAGCTGGACCAGGCAGATATGCTTCCAGCAATCAGTATAAGAAGTGTGTGTATGGACTGCTACTGGAGGCTCTCCTTGAATCATGAAGCACCACTGATGAGGGACTCTTTTTCTTGGAACCCACTGGGAGATTGCAGAGGCTTATCTGGCAGTCTGTTGAAAGTCTGCTGGGCTCTCTCAACGTGGGCTAAGTGCTTATGGGAGCAGAATGTGGCCATTTTATTGGCCACTGAAGTTGCGCAATTCAGGCGGTCTTGATACCAGGTTTCTCTTCACTGGCAATATGCCAAGGCGATAGGAATACTTTGGACTTCTGTCCAGCTTCCTCACATCTTATCCAAACCTCAGTGAACCAGAGAAGTTTAGCCCACAGTTTCTGTTCTGATCTTACTCAATTCATTTATACCCACTGTGTACAGTTCCAGTTGCCCTGATGTCGGGAGGATGTTATTAAATTGGAGAGGATAAAAAAAACATTTCAAAGAAACTGATGGGACTGGAGGATTTGGGTTATAAAGAGAAGCTGGATAGGCTGGGACGTTTTTCAATGGAGTATAGGAGGTTGAGAAGTAACCTTATAGAGGTTTATAAAGTCTTGAGGGGGGTAAATCAGGTGAATAGCATAGGTCTTTTCCACAGAGCGCTGGAGTTCAAAGCTAGAGGCATATTTTTAAGGTGAGAGGGGAAAGATTTAAAATGGACCTGAGGGGCAACTTTTTCACACACAATATGGTTCGTATGTGGAATGAACTGCCAGAGGTGATAGATACAGGTATAGTTATAACATTTAAAATACATTTGAACAGGCACATGAATAGGAAAGGCTTAGAGGTATATGGGCCAAATGCAGGCAGGTGGGGCTAGTTTAGATTGGAAAACTTGGTCGGCATGGACATGATGGACCAAAGGGTCTGTTTCCATGTTGTATGACTCTATATCAATAGTAAGGTTATAATGAATAATTGAATCAGGGTATAAGAATGTTTAATTTTCTATTCAGAGAGATTACCTATTGCTAATGCTTAACAGTCTACATTGTTACAAATATTTTATTAATAATGCATCTGTTGTATTGTTTTACATGCACAATATAATGTGGCAAAAATGCATAAGAAGAATATTGTGAATTTCTTTCTCTTTAGTAATTCATATATTCATTGAGATTTGATTATCTGCAGGGCCGTGGAATATTTGCCAGTGGCAGTCCATTTGATCCTGTAACCCTGGCTGATGGTCGTACCTTTTACCCAGGTCAGGGTAACAATGCCTACGTTTTTCCCGGTGTTGCACTCGGAGTTATCGCATGTGGAGCAAGGCACATGGACGATGACATATTCCTAATTTCCGCTGAGGTTTGCATCAGTACACTCACAGTTTGTTGAATTGTTGCAAAATGTTAAATTAGTTTTTGTTTCTTTTAATTTGTTGGCTGAGTAACTAATATACATTTTTGTAAGTATGACTATAAAAGTCTGAGGGCCATAGGATACGGCTGCGCTCTCATTAGAGAGACAACTGGTAGTGAGTTTAACCTGAGGGTCACACTGTTCAGTAAGGAGCCAGGTTGGGAAGGCAGGACCTTCATATACAAGTTTTTGGCTATCTTACCTTTTAATTAAAACATTATGGCAAGAAAAAGCATAAGTTGCATTAGTGTAGTCCCTTCAGATGGGTCAAACATTTTCCTGTACAAGTAGTTCTTCTATAATGCTATTGTTGCTTTGTTGTGCAACCCCACCATTATAGAAAAATCGAGCTTTAGAAACAGTGCTTAAAGTGTTGGTGATGTAATCGCATTATAGTCAACACCAGTTTCAAAAGCTCGTGCTTTAGAAACAGTGTCACCAATTCATCAATTGCGTAACAACGAATTCACATTGACAAAACCCATGTTACAGCTGAATGACCAGTACCTTATACTTCTGACTTGCTGGACCTCATTAGCTGTCAGGAAGATGAATACTACAGTCTCAATTTCTTTCAGGTATTTTTCCTACTGGAATGCAAGTGTAGTGATTAAGAAGTTTCTAATTTTCATTATTGCACAATCCACTTCATTTAAAAAGAAGTAGATTGGTACTTATTTGTGGAGAAAACAAAATTATGTTATTCACAAGTTAGTATGTAGGATGACCGATCCATGCTTCAACCCCACGCATAGTGCATGTAGATGTTATATAATTGTATTATTATACATATTACTTTGAAGCACACGAGCTGCTGAAAGAATGAAGATGATGTTTGCATTTCTGACACTGTATTACAAGTGCAAAATGTTCGTTGACAGGCATAATCTATGTCCTTTTGCATTCTTGGGAGTTGGGCCATTGTAAATATGATAATAACTGCAACTGTGTAACAGATTTTTGAGAAGATTTGTAGCTCCGGTTGTGAATCAGGTTGTAAGTTTGCTCGTTGAGCTGGTGGGTTTGCTTCATCATCATTCTAGGTAACGTCACCATAAATGCTGGAGGAAACAACACAGAAGTGCTTCACAGGAGGCTCCCAAGCACTGAGGATGTCCTCTAGACAGGGGACGAAACGTCTGCAACACAAATTCCCAGCTCGGCGAACAGAACCACAACAAGCGCCCGAGCTACAAATCTTCTCACAAACTTTGGTCACCAGTGAGTCACCAGTAAAATGTTGGTGTTCTGTCCCACTTGCTATTTATGTGTCTTGGTTTGTTGCAGTAGATGATATCATTTCTGGTTCTGTTTCTGAGAGATTGGTTCTGTTTCTGAGAGATTGATAAATGGGGTCTAAATCTATATATTTGTTAATGGAGTTCTGATTTGAATGCCAGGCCTCTGGGAATGCCCATGCGTGTCTTTGTTTGTCATGTCCCAGAATAGTTGTATTGTCCAAGTTGAACTGGTGTCCCTCTTCGTCTGTGTGTATGGATACTGTGATAGTTGGTCATGTCTTCTGGTGCTTATGTATCATGGTGGCTAGTTTCCTGTCCATCTATCCAATGTAACATTTGTTGCATTCCTTGCAGGGTATTTTGTATATGACGTTTGTTCTGCTGGATGTGGGTACGGCATCCTTTAAATTCATCAGGAGCTGTTTCAGTGTGGTGGTAGGTTTGTGAGCCACCATGATGTCTAGGGGCCAGTGTAGTCTGGTCATTATCTCTGAAATGTTTTTGTATGGTAGGGTGGCTAGAGTCTCTAGGCATGTTATGTCTTCCTGTACATTCTGTTGTACAGGAATCTGTGGACTGCGCTTATTGGGTAACTGTTGTTCTTAAATACATTATATAGGTGTTTCTTTTTCCCTTGGCTTCTCAGTTCCTGGGTCCTGCAGTATATTGTGATCCGTTTAAATAATGTCCTGATGCAGCTCCGTTTGAGAGCGTTGGAATGGTTGCTGCTGTAGTTGAGTATCTGGTCAGTGTGTGTAGCTTTCCTGTCAACGCTAATCTTCAGCTCTCCAATGGCTTTCTGTTTTACTGTGACATCTAGGAAGGGGAGTCAGTTATTGTTTCCTTCCTCTTCGGTGAATTTTATACCAGTAAAGATGTTGTTTCTGTGCTTGTGGGTTTCTTCTAGTTTCATGATGACAGAAGTATCATCCTCATAGTGGACCAAAGTTTGAGCTGGTTCGTGGAAAGGGCTGTTCGTTCGAACCTCTTCATAACTGCTTCTGCTATCAGTCCTGATATTGGTTATCCCATAGGTGTTTTGTTGATTTGTTTGTAGATCTTATCGTTAAAGGTGAAGTGGGTTCCTAGGCACAGACCTAGTAGTTTGAGGATGTTTCCCTTGCTGATGATTTGGTGCTGTCAGGTGTTTATGTTCTTGGTTTGTCTAGCAGTGAGGCCAGTGTTTCTTTGGCCAGGGTGATGTTTATTGATGTGAATAGGGCCTTCACGCGAAGGAAACCATGACTTCATCGTCCTCTACCTTGGTGTCTTTGATGTTGAGGAATTCCTGGGAATATAACCAAAAGAGTCCAACACACCCTGTTTCTCTGGATTACCAAAGGTACCTAAACAAGGGGCCCCTCAAGTCTCACTTTCCAGCTCACCGACATACAGGCTAGCAAAGGAACTGCAACTTAAACTGAAACATCTGGTAGAAGACTCAACCCACTCCATTCGACCTAGGAATTCCTGAACACCATGAAAGACACCAAGAAAGACACACAGCCCGTGAGCGCACCTCATCCGGTCCAACACCGACCCCGTCCCCCCAGCACAAAGCAAGTGAGCCCCCACGCCCAACACCGCCCTCCCCCCCCCCCCCCCAGCACAAAGTGCGTGAGCTTCCATACCCGTCCACTCCCGCCCCTCTCCGGGGCATCTGGACTGTACACCAACAACAAGACTGCTGCTGCTGTCTTTGTGGGTTAAGTCGCCAAATGATGCACATACACACGCTCACATACACGCTCACACACACGCTCACACACACGCTCACACACACGCTCACACACACGCTCACACACACGCTCACAACCACAGCCACCCCCACAATGTTTTACTGCAAATTTTTGGCAGATTCCATGTTTGCCCTGTACAGGACAATGTTGGAGAGATTATTCCTGGGAAGCCGCAAGGAGGGGAGGGGTGGGAGGATGAGAGCAGTTAGGGTACACCCTTCTGTAGAACTCCAGGGAAAGTGTGGGGAGAGAGAGAGAGGGCGAGAGGTCAGTCATTTGGCGACGGTGCCTGTTCAATCACTGTAAACAAAAGAAGCGATCACTGCTGGAAACACATCTTTGATGTAATGTTTCTATCGGGACCACGAGATTTCCTACGGATAATCCGATTTTCGGATAATCAAGGTCCCCTGTATAGCAGAAGCAGTTATGCAGAGGTCAGAACGAACAGCCCTTCCCACAATCCAACCCAAGCTTTGGATCTACTATGTGGATGACACCTTTGAAATCACGAGACGTAACACAGTAGAAGAAACCCACAAACGCATTAAGCAACACCCTTACTGGTTAAAAAAAAAATCACCAAAGAGGAAAAGAACAATAACTGACTCCCATTGCTAGACATCACAATTTACCGAATATTGTGATGTAGACCAGCATTTACAGGAAGGTCACACACACTGACCAGATAGTTAGCTACAGAAGCAACCATCCCAACACCCATAAACGGAGCTGCATCAAATCATTATTTAAACAGGCCACAATTCCATGCAGGACCCAGGGACTGCGAGGGAAAAAGGTATCTGTACAACGTATTGAAGAACAATGGTTACCCAATAAGTGCAGTCTGCCGATTCTTGCACAACAGACCTAAGCAAGAAGACACAACACGCCTAGAGAGTCTAGCTACGCTACCATACATCAAAGACATTTCAGAGTTGACCACCAGACTGCTCCAGCCCATAGGCATCATGGTGACTCACAAACCTACCACCACACTGAAACAGCTCCTGATAAACTTAAAGGACCAAACCCACAGCCAGCTGAACGAATATCTTATACAAAATATCCTGCAAGGACTGCAACAAACATCACATTGGACAGACAAGCAGGAAACTAGCCACCAGGATACATGAGCACCAACTAGCCACCAAAAGACATGACCAACTATCACTGGTATCCATGCACACAGACAAAGAGGGATACCAGTTCGACTGAGACAATATATCCATCCTGGGACAGGCTAAACAAAGACATGGACAGGAATTCCTAGAGGCCTGGCATTCAAACTAGAACTCCATTAACAAACATATTGATTTGGACCCCATTTACCAATCTCTCAGAAACCGAACCAGAAATTATATCATCCACTACAACACACCAAGACACACCAAATAGTGAGCGGGTCAGAACACCAACACTTTACCAGATGCTCACTGATGATGTTACCTGGTGTGGTGACGAAACATCTCAGAACAAACCCTCCAGCTCAGCGAGCCAGCTTACAACCTGTGTAACAGAATTTCCTCCTGTCTGTATCCTGTTAAACTTTGAAAAGCTTGAATTAAGGAGGCGATAGCCGAGTGGTATTATCACTATACAATTAATCTACTGACCCAGATCCTGCCATGGCAGATGGTGGAACATGTATTCAATAAAAATGTCTGGAGTTAAGAGTGTGATGATGACCATGAAATCATTATTGATTGATTTGGAAAAACCCCATCTGGATCACTAATGCCGTTCTCCGGTCTGTCTATATGTGACTCCAGACCAACAGCAATCTGGCTGGCTTTTAACTTCATATCTTAAGGTGCAGATTCAGAACCTTTTTGCCATTTTCTTCATCTCTAGCCCTCATAGTCTCCTGCAAACACCAAGCATAGAATTGAGGATCTACGCCCAGCTATCTCTAAATACCACTGATAGCTGCAGTAACTAGCAGTTTTGAGGAGTGTGACAAAATAACACTGATGGATACCTCTAACTTTACACTTGCTTCTCATTGTGAAAAAATACATTTGTCAGCAGTAAAGTCTTGCAGACTTAAATTCTTTAGTCTTTAACAATGTAGAGCTAAGTAGACATTAATAATAAGCATGATATATAGTATTATAAGCATGCTATATTTATGATACTCTGTCATAATAATTATTGATTGTCCCAATTCATATTTTATGCTGCATGTATCCCAATTATATTGATTTG
Organism: Chiloscyllium plagiosum; assembly: GCF_037043375.1. Taxonomy (NCBI): domain Eukaryota; kingdom Metazoa; phylum Chordata; class Chondrichthyes; order Orectolobiformes; family Hemiscylliidae; genus Chiloscyllium; species Chiloscyllium plagiosum. Next base: position 62,947,546 of record NW_028270144.1, read on the forward strand.
AGGTTTTTCTTTTGCCCAGATTCTTGCTGAACTGGTAACGGAGCAGGATCTTGCAGAAGGACGTCTGTACCCACCACTCGGCACCATCAGAGATGTTTCATTCAAGATCGCCACAAGGGTATACAAATATTTTTGTTTGTTAAATGCAAATTAAACTGTTGCAGTTACAAAGAGCTGTTGTTATTTCTGTGAATGTTTTGAAGCAGAAGACCAAGACATGGTAGCTGAGTTTTAGTGGCACATGATCCTGATTTGTTTCTTTCATTTTTATTTATTTTCTTTTTATCAGTGGGTGCAGTTTGCAACAATGTTACTTTAACTCTAGAATGGCCAAAGGAGTTAACTAATGCAGAGATTAACTGAAAGCTTTAAATCAAGACTTTGACTATTATTGGTAAGAACTTCCGTAAAAGATTTAGATTAGATTCCCTCCAATGTGGAAACAGGCCCTTCAGCCCAACAAGTCCACACCAATCCTCCAGAAGAGTAATCCACCCAGACTAATTTCCCTCAGACTAACGTACCTAACACTATGGGCAATTTAATATGGCCAATTCACCTGACCTGCGCATCTTTGGACTGTGGGAAGAAACCAGAGCACCAGGAGGAAATCCATGCAGATATGGGGAGAATGTGCACAGTCGCCCGAGGGTGGAATCGAAACTTGGACCCTGATGCTGTGAGGCAGCAGTGCTAACCACCATGCTGCCGTATAATATGTATTTTTGAGGCTGGAAGAAATAGAACTGTGGGGTAATTTCCACATGTATTCATATTCACAAAGTATTGCAAGTCAATTAGAAGCTAGTTAAATTGACATTATGAGAAGAAATTATGAGAGATATACAGACTAATCACTCGGAAAGATTGTGATGCCAGATTTCAGTGCTGATAGATATCTATATATTTGCAGGATGTGGAGTTAGTCGTCACATTTTAACCTAAATGCAAGTGGTCACATTATCGTAGCCAGGTATGGGTTTATATAGTGAACAGTTTTGTGTCCCTTATCTAAAGAAAGATATACTGGCAGTGGAGGCAGTCCAGAGGAGACTCACTTGGCTGATTACAGGTATGGAAGGACTGTCTTGTGAGGAGGGTTTGTGTAGTTTGGGCCTGAATTCATTGGAATTTAGAAGAAGTGTGACCTTATTGAGACATACAAGATTCTTAGGGAACTTGACGGTGTAGATGCAGAGAGATTATATCCCCTCTGTGTTAGAGTCTCGGACCGGAGGACATAATCTCAGAACAACATTTAATGCAGAGTTGGGGAGGATAGTGCATCTGTGGAATTTTTATTGCAGGGGCTATCGAGACTGGGTCATTGAGTATATTCAAGTCTGAGATAGACATATTATTAATTAGTGTCAAATGGGAAAGTGGAGTTGAGGATTATCAGATCAATCATGATCTGACTCAATGACGGAGCAGACTCAGCGGGCTGAATGGTCACCGTCCGCTCCTATGTCTGATGTTTACGGTTTTGATCAAGTCGGTTGTCGCTGCCAACAGAATTGCTATATGGACTAAAGGCAAAATACTGTGAAGAAGAGTCCAACCAGACTGAAAACATTAACTCTGTCTCTCCACAGATGATGTCAGACTTGCTGAGTTTCTGTAGTATTCTGTGTCTGCTGTTTAAACTGTTATTCTTCAGCATTTTTATTAATGATTTGGATGAAGGCATCCTGAATGCAGAATTCAGGCTTGCTGACAATATTAAAGAGTCTGCAAAAGTTAGCCTTTACACAAAGCAACTAGACTACAGACTAACTTAGATATATAAGGAAAATGAACGTTAGCGTACTGACTATCAGATTTATGTAGTGCCTTTAGTATTGGAGAAGGGATCGGTGCTGGCCGCACTTTTGTTTGTCATTTATATGAATGATTTAGGTGAGAATATAGAAGGCACGGTTAGTAAGTTTGGAAATGACACCAAAATTGGTGCATAATGGACAGTGAAGGAGGTTATCTAAGATTACAAAGAGATCTTAATCAATTGGGTCAATGAGCTGAGGAATGGCAGATGGAGTTTAATTTGCATTTTGGTAACACAAACAAGGGCAAGACTTATATACCTAAAAATAGGGCCTTGAGTAGTGCTGTAGAACAGAGACACCTAGAGATTCAGATATATAATTCTTTGACATTTACATTGCATGTAGACAAGGTGTTCAGCACGCTTCCCTTCATTGCTCAGACCATTTGAGTATATGAGTTGGGACTTCATGTTGAGGTTGTACAGGTCGGTGAGGCCTTCTCTGAAATACTGTGTCCAGATTGGGTCGCCCACCTGTTAAAAAGATGTTATTAAGCTAGACAGTGTTCAGAAGAGTTTGAGCAGGATGTTGCTAGAAATGGACGTTTTGAGTCATAAGAGGAGATTTGATAGGCTGTGACATTTTTCATTGGGGCATAGAAGATTGAGGAGTGACCTTTATAGAGGTTTTTAAAATCATAAGAGGTGTAGATGGGGTGAATGGCAGGTGTCTTTTACATCAGGTGGGGAATTTCAAGACTAGGCATAGAGGAGAAAGATTTTAAAAAGTCATGAGGGGCAACCTTTTTACACAGAGTGGTTCATGAAATATTAAGAATGAACTTCCAGAGAAAATGGTGGATATGGTTACAGTTACAAAGTTTAAAAGACATGTACATTTCCTTGATTATCCAAACGACATGGGCAGGGATTATTTTGTTCGGATAATTGAATGCCGGATAACACAGTTTAGTCAAGCATCGGGACTTTGTGATCTTGCTGGATAATCTGAAATTCGGATAATCGAATGCTAGATGATAGAGATTCCTCTGTAGATAAGAACATGAATAAGGAATATTTGGAGGGATATGGACCCTGCGCAGGCAGCTGAGACTAATTTAATTTGGGATTATGGTCAGCATGGATTGGTTGGACCAATGGGTCTGTGTCGTGTTGTATGACTTCATAAGTCCCAAAACAGTTTACAAAGGATTAATAAAGTTGATATTCTGATATTAAAGCAAGAAGATAATATATTACTGGGAATATTAACCAAAATCATGGATTAAAAATTAAGCTTTAAGGAGAATTTTGTTGGAAGAGAGGTAAGTGCTGAGTCAGAGGACTGTACAGAAAAAATTAGAGTGTATGGCTTCTAGACGGCTGGTTGATCTGTTAAGGCATCTGATCTGCAATACAAGTGCTATAATACCGTCATAGAGCATGGAAACAGACCCTTTGTCCAACCCATCCATTGAACAACTAAGTTTCCCAAACTAAACTTGGCTCTCTTACCTTCCTTTGGCCCATATCTCTAAGCAAGTCATATTCATGTACCTGTCCAAATGTCTTTTATCTTGGAGGAACTGTTTGGGTGAAGTTCACAGCACAGAAGCAGCTAAGTGTATTGATTTCAAGTGTGATCTACAGGAAGTCTGTAGTAATGAGTAGAGTGGGTTCTTTCTTGATTATATGTTTTTGGAGATATGTCTCTTGATTAAACTTATAAGCCATAACCTGGGTCAGTGTTTTGTAGAGGAATAGGCGGTGTTATTTTCTGGGTCTGTAGATTGTGAAGGAGCAAAAATGGCCTTTGGTAGAGTGATATGTACTTCTTGTCAGATGTGGGAGTTTAGAGAGAGTTTAAAGGTTACTACGGATTATATCTGCAAAAGATGCTGTTGTTTGCGAAGCTTATCAGATCAAATGGATCAGTTAGAGAGGCAGTTAGAAGCAATGAGGAATTTGCAACAGCAAAAGTATGTGATGGATAGCAGTTATAGGAAGGGGGGAAAGTCTCAAATACCGTCACATAGATGGGTTAACTCCAGGAAAGGTAACAGAATTAGACAGCCTTCTGTGGCTATACCCATTTCAAACAAGTATGCTGTTTTGGAAAATGATGGATTCTCAGGGGAACATGGCACGAACCGCCAAGTTTCTAGTATTGAGACTGGCTCTAATGCAACGAGGGGTAAATCAGGTTCCAAGAGATCAATTGTGTTAGGGGACTCTCTAGTCCGAGGTACATACAGACATTTCTGTGGACAGCAGTGAACAATCAGAATGGTGTGTTGCTTCCCTGATGCCAGGATCAAGGATGTCTCAGAGAGGATGCAGAATGTTCTCAAGGGAGAGAGGGGCCAGCAAGAGGTCATTGTCCACATTGGAACCAACAACATAGGAAGGGAAAAGGTTGAGATTCTGAAGTGAGATTAACGAGAGTTAGGCAGAAATTTAAAAAGGTCTTCTAGAGTAGTAATATCTGGATTGCTCCCAGTGCTACGATCTAGTGAGGGCAGGAGTAGGAGGATAGAGCAGATGAATGCATGGCTGAGGAGCTGGTGTATGGGAGAAGGATTCATATTTTTGGACCATTGGAATCTCTTTCGGGGTAGACGTTACCTACACAAGAAGGACGGTTTGCACCTAAATTGGAAGGAGACTAATATACTGGAAGGGAGATTTGCTAGAGATGCTCGGGAGGATTTAAACTAGTAAGGTGGGGGGTGGGACGCAGGGAGATACTGAGGAAAGAGATCAATCTGAGACTGGTACAGAAGCGAGTCAAACAGTCAGGGCAGGCAGGGACAAGGTAGGACTAATAAATTAAACTGCATTTATTTCAATGCAAGGGGCCTAACAGGGAAGGCAGATGAACTCCGGGCATGGTTAGGAACATGGGACTGGGATATCATAACAATTACAGAAACATGGCTCAAGGATGGGCAGGACTGGCAGCTTAATGTTCCAGGATACAAATGTTACAGGAAGGATAGAAAGGGAGGCAAGAGAGGAGGGGTAGCATTACAGCTGTGCTGAGGGAGGATATTCCTAGAAATACACCCAGGAAAGTTATTTGGGTGGAACTGAGAAATAAGAAAGGGATGATCACCTTATTGGGATTGTATTATAGACTTCCTAATAGTCAGAGGGAAATTGAGGAACAAACTTGTAAGGAGATCTCAGCTATCTGTAAGAATAATAGGGTGGTTATGGTAGGGGATTTTAATTTTCCAGACATACACTGGGACTGCCAAAGTGTTAAGAGTTTAGATGGAGAGGAATTTGTGAAGTGTGTACAAGAAAATTTTCTGACTCAGTATGCGGATGTTCCTACTAGAGAAGGTGCAAACGTTGACCTACTCTTGGGAAATAAGGCAGAGCAAGTGGTTGATATGTCAATGGGGGAGCACTTTGGGGCCAGCGACCATAATTCTATTAGATTTAAAATAGTGATGGAAAAGGATAGACCAGATCGAAAAGTTGAGGTTCTAAATTGGAGAAAGGTCAATTTTGACAGTATTAGACAAGAGCTTTCGAAAGCTGACTGGGGGCAGATGTTCGCAGGTATAGGGACGGCTGGAAAATGGGAAGCCTTCAGAAATGAGATAATGAGAATTCAGAGAAAATATATTCCTGTTAGGGTGAAAGAGAAGGCTGGTAGGTATAGGGAATGCTGGATGACTAAAGAAATTGAGGGTTTGGTTAAGATAAAAAAGGAGCATATGTAAAGTATAGACAGGATAGATCGAGTGAATCCTTCGAATTGTTTAAAGGCAGTACGTGTATACTTAAGAGGGAAATCAGGACGGCAAAAAGGGGACATGAGGTAGCTTTGGCAAATAGAATTAAGGAGAATCCAAAGGGTTTTTACAAATATATTAAGGACAAAAGGGTAATTAGGTAGAGAATAGGGCCCCTCAAAGGTCAGCAAGGCGGCCTTTGTGTGGAGCCGCAGAAAATGGAGATACTAAACAAGTATTTTGCATCAGTATTTACTGTGGAAAAGGATATGGAAGATATAGACTGTAGGGAAATAGATGGTGACATCTTGCAAAATGTCCAGATTACAGAGGAGGAAGTGCTGGACCTTTTGAAACACAGAAGTGGATAAATCCCCAGGACCTGATCAGGTATACCCTAGAACTCTGTGGGAAGCTAGAGAAGTGATTGCTGGGCTTCTTGCTGAGATATTTGTATCATCGATAGTCACAGGTGAGGTGCCGGAAGACTGGAAGTTGGCTAACGTGATGCCACTGTTTAAGAAGGGTGATAAGGATAAACTGGGGAACTATAGACCAGTGAGCCTGACTTCGATGGTGGGCAAGTTGTTGGAGGGAATCCTGAGGTACAGGATGTCCATGTATTTGGAAAGGCAAGGACTGATTAGGGATAGTCAACATGGCTTTGTGCGTGGAAAAACATGTCTTACAAACTTGATTGAGTTTTTTGAGGAAGTAACAAAGAGGATTGATGAGGGCAGAGCAGTAGATGTGATCTATATGGACTTCAGTCAGGTGTTCGACAAGGTTCCCCATGGGAGACTGGTTAGCAAGGTTAGCTCTCTCTGAATACCAGGATAACTACCCATTTGGATACAGAACTGGCTCAAAGGTAGAAGACAGGGTGGTGATGGAAGGTTGTTTTTCGGACTGGAGGCCTGTGCCCAGTGGAGTGCCACAAGGATTGGTGCTGGGTCCTCTACGTTTTGTCATTTACATAAATGATTTGGATGCGAGCATAAGAGGTACAGTTAGTAAGTTTGCAGGTGACACCAAAATTGGAGGTGTAGTGGACAGCGAAGAAGGTTACCTCAAATTACAGCAGGATCTGGGCCAATGGGCTGAGAAGTGGCACATGGAGTTTAATTCAGATAAATGCGAGGTGCTGCATTTTGGGAAAGCAAATCTTAGCAGGACTTATACACTTAATGGTAGGGTCCTGGAGAGTGTTGCGGAACAAAGAGACCTTGGAGTGCAGGTTCATAGCTCCTTGAAAATAGAGTCGCAGGTAGATAGGATAGTAAGGAAGATGTTTGGTATGCTTTCTTTTATTGGTCAGAGTATTGAGTACAGGAGTTGGGAGGTCATGTGGCTGTACAGGACATTGGTTAGGCCACTGTTGGAATATTGCGTGCAATTCTGGTCTCCTTCCTATCAGAAAGATGTTGTGAAACTTGAAAGGGTTCAGAAAAGGTTTACAAGGATGTTGCCAGGGGTGGACGATTTGAGATATGGAGAGAGGCTGAACAGGCTGGGGCTGTTTTCCCTGGAGCATCGGAGGCTGAGGGATGACCTGATAGAGGTTTACAAAATTATGAGAGGCATGGATAGGATAAATAGACAAAGTCTCTTCCCTGGGATTGGGGAGTCCAGAACTAGACAGCATAGGTTTAAGGTGAGAGGGGAAAGATATAAAAGGGACCTAAGGGGCAACCTTTTCACGCAGAGGGTGGTACGTGTATGGAATGAGTTGCCAGAGGAAGTGGTGGAGGCTGGTACAATTGCAACATTTAAAAGGCATTTGGATGGGTATATGAATAGGAAGGGTTTGGAGGGATATGGGCCAGATGCTGCCAGGTGAGACTAGATTGGGTTGGGATATCTGGTCGGCATGGACGGGTTGGACCGAAGGGTCTGTTTCCTTGCTGTACATCTCTGTGACTCTATGACTGTAAATGTTGTAATGGAACCTGCATCTATTACTTCCTCTGGCAGTTCATTCTACATACAAATCACCATCTGTATGAAAGATTTGCCTCTCAAGTCCCTTTTAAATCCTTTTCCTCTCACCTTAAAAATATGTCCCCTAGTTTTAAACTCTCCCACCCTAGGGAAATTACCTTCTGGTATTCAGCTTATCCATGCCCCTCATGATTTAAAAAATCTTGATAAGGTCATACCTCAACCTCTGTGCTCCATGAAAAGAGTTCCAGTCTGTCCACCCAAACACTCCATTCCCGGACACATACTTGTAAATCTCTTCTGCACCGTTTCCAATTTAATAATATCTTTCGTATAGCAGGGTGACCAGAACTGTACATAGTACTCCAAAACTGGCTTTGCCAACATTCTGTACAACCTAACATGATATTCTAACTCATATACCAAGGGTCTAAGCATGGAAGGCAAGCATGCTAAACGCCTTCTTAACAACTACCATCCTGCCTACCTGTGACGCAACTTTCAAAGAACTACGTTGTTTGAACCCCTATGTTCAAAGACCTGAACCCCTAGGTCTCTTTGTTCAACAACACTACCCAGTGCCCTACCATTAACTAGGACAAAGTGAGGACTGTAGATGCTGGAGATCAGAGTCGAGAGTGTGGTGGTGAAAAAGCACAGTAGGTCAGGCAGCAACCGAAGAGCAGGAGAGTCTACGTTTCAGGCATAAGCCCTTCATCAGGAAATGAAGGGCTTACACCCGAAACGTCGATACCCCTGCTCCTCGGATGCTGCCTGATCTGCTGTACTTTTCCAGCACCCACACTGTCATTAACTGTATAAGTCCTGTCCGTCCTTGTTTTACCAAAATGCAATATCTCATATTTATCCAAATTAAACACCATCTGCCACTCCTTAGCCCTTTGGCCCAATTGATCAAAATAGTTAACTTTCTTCACTGTTGACTATACTAACACTTTTGGTATCAAATTTACTAACCATGTCTCCTAAATTCTCATTAAAATCATTTATATAAATGACAAACAAAAGTGGATCCAGCACTGATCCTTGCGGAACACTGCTGGTCGCAGACCTCCAGTCTGAAACACAACCTTCCACCATCACCCTGTTTCTTACCGTCAAGCCAATTTTGTATCCAATTGGCAAGCTCTCCCTGAATCCCATGTGATCTAACTTTACTAATCAGTCTATCAAGCACTGGTTATTGTCAATTTCTGCAGTTTAATACCTTAACTTCCCCTTTCCCTTTTACAAACATCACCTAGGACTCTTGTCCTTCTCTGAGACTGCAACCTGTGGTTTAATAAACATGTATGAATTCACTTTGTTTCAAAGGACAATATTTAAACCTGACTTGTCACACTGCCTCCATGAGAGAAGAAATAATTAAATATCCCAATACCCTCCCATGACATTGATGTTTTTAAATTTTACAAGACTTTGTTTTATTTTTATATTTTATTGTTTATTTATAGATTGTGGATTATGCATATAAACATAATCTTGCTGCCTGGTACCCTGAACCTGAGGACAAAGAAGCATTTGTTCGTGCTCAAATCTACAGCCCTGATTATGATTCCTTTGTGTTGGATAACTACAAATGGCCAGAAGAAGCTATGGAAATTCAGAAAGTGTAGTTATCTGTGCCACTCTAGGCATAACCTAGAATGTATTGTCAAAGCCAGGTAACCTTAATTGCAAACTATATGCTGCCTTCTGACATGATTATTCCAAAGCATTATAAAACAGTTGCTGTTAAAAAGAAAGTCACTCTCATTTATTAATTTCAAACCACCAAAAACATCTTCAGTAATAATTTTCTAGAAGTTCATTGCAGTTTTTGAATTTTTTTAAATTTCTTTTTTATTCATCCAGGGATTTTTGATATTTCATGATTGCATTGGTACTTCCACCTTTTAGCAAACATTATTTGCAATTTGAACAACTTTAATAGATATACTATTTCTGCACTTCGTTATAACTATGATATCAAAACACAGGCTCTGGGTTGATATTCACTGAACTGCCCAAAGTTACATGAGACTTATAGCTATAGTGTCATTGGCATTTTTCACAAAAGTTAAGTTTCTTTCCTGAACATGGCCACCATTTTTTTCCCTCCAGAATCATGTGTATGTAGGTTATCTGCTATAACGCAAGATTGTACCTCTGCAATCTTGTGCTATAGAAAATCAGCCTTTGGAAAACCGCTATAGAAAATCACACTGTAGAAGATCGCTAATAGAAAATCGCTATACCAGTATACCCTTTCAGTAGAAAGTTTGCGTTATCTAAATAACATCCACAATTTGTCAATTGCATTATAGCCAATTTGCACTGATAAAACACACATCATAGCAGAATAACTTGTAATACCATTGTTTTAGTTTGGATTATTTTTGCATGCTGTTCTGCTTTTGGAGTAAAGAGTCTAATCTAGCAGTGCAAAGAGCATGTGGGATGACATTTCCCAGAATTTAAGCTAAAACTGTGTTCGTATTTAAGCAACTTCCAAGTTGCTCAGTAATAAAATAAATTATTCATTAACACATTATCCTTTCATCTGTAAAAGTTGAATCTAGTCCAGAATGATTGATTAAAAGCCATCTATTTGAGATCCATTAAACCTTTCCAAATGAAACCATTTGGTGGTGGCTTTCAAATTAATAATCTGCCGTAGCCAATAATTATGAATTGTTAGGGTGCAGTAATAATCATTTTCTGAAATTGCACCCAAAACTGTATTTTAAGCATTTCTGTTGTGCTGCGATGTCATTGTATAATTGTAGAAAGAACATAAACCAAGAATCCTGTGAAGGTGTACATTGGAAGAGAACAAAATGCTTAATAAATCATGGCCTTGAATCAATTGCTGTTCTTCATTATTGCTATGAAAAAGAGTTACAAGAGTTATTGTGGAACGAAACATCTGAAACCATCAGCTATCTATATTTATTTTCTCTAAAAATCTTCCAGAATAAACTAGCATATATGAATGCTTATCTATCCTGGGACGCAACATGATTTGACAGTGGAATTTATTTAGAAGATCGTATACTGTACTGAAACTCCACATATTTTAGATCTAGTCATCTTGTTAATCTGTGCTACCAACTTTATGCATATTAAAATTCAGGTCAGTTATTTCCATCTGCTGTGTCATTTGGTATTTCCAGACAGTAAGTGACACTATTAACTTGCATTTGCTTGTACTCTTAAATTCAAAATCATTTGAAAGATTACTTTGCTAAGTTTACAGAAAATAGGTTTGCTTCAGGTGGACCAACATTAAATGATTCTTGGTTATGTGTTGTTTTCCTATTTTATAGTCTTCATTTTGCAGCATTAGAGCCATCTATGAACACTGATTTCCACATTCATCTCTGCCCAGGTTGCATTTGTTCGTCAGGTTGGTCTCTTACCATTCCTAGGGGCAAAAAGCTTCCTTTCTCTCCTGGACAGCCTTCAGTGATGCTAAAGATGGCACCAGTTCTTGACTGCTGGCTAACATCTCCAGGGTTGGAGGTAATGAACAGAGATTGAGTTATGCTCCTGGGTTACAGAGAGTGAAGTGCTGTCAAGTGCCTTTTCAATTTGACGTCTAGAAGGCCCTAGTGAGGGACAGACCCATAGACTTTGGTGTTCTACTGCACATGTTTATTTGTAATGAGGGAGAATAAAATAATCATGAGAAAGCCAATTCTGTCCCTGAGCAGCAGTACAGGTTGTCCTCCTATAATGCACAGTTCATCATTGCAATTTGGTGAAATACAAACTCCCATTGGCTATTACACGATTCCATTCCCAGTTACGTTGAGTCCACTCTAGGTGTTTCCTTCGGATCAAGCAAAAGTGTTTGGATGACTGGTGTTATGAAGATGTGGGTGTACTGTATCTTTAAGAGAGTTAAAAGCTAGCAGTGACAGCACCAAGTTCTCAATAAGATACAATGTAATATTTGGTTCAGGACAGATAGCACTGGCTGAGTTGCTATGAGGCAAAAAAAAAATCAAATTTGGCCAATCAGTTTAAATTATACCAAAAATACCAAATTAAAATCAATTTTGAATTGAGTATATTGACTATCTTATAAGCCACTGACACAATCCAATGCTTTGACGGTATAAGACTGGGAAAAATTGAATAGTTGGGAGGAGAACTCCAAGCCAATGACATCTGCCCAGAAAAATAGCTCTCTTAAAGGTACCTTTATTAGTCAGTAACCTGTGAAGCAGGTAACCTGTGAAGCAGAATTCCCAAGAAGAAGGAAAGGCAGGAAAACAAAACTGAAAGCTGCCTGATTTTGAGATTAGCTTTGCAAATCTTAATTGGGGGTTTTATCAAACTAATATTGTCGAAGGGGAAGGTAAAGATAGGTTAGAAGAAGGAGTAGTAAATAGTTGTTAATTATTCTCTGTTATACTTTAAGAAATAAAGTTAATTTTTACTTTCAATAGTTCTTAGTCTATTGAATTTTCACAGATTACTGGACGGGATAAATCTTTGCTGTGTTGCCGGGTTAAAATAAGCAGAACGGTTTGCCCCGTTCATAACACTGGGAAAATGTTTTCTGATCTTATTATTGATGTTTTTTAGGATGTTTTAGAAATTATTGCAGGAGAAAACATTTGGACTTCAATATTCTCCTCATTCTGGACAATGCACCAAACCATCCTCCCACCATTGGCGAGCTTTCTGAAAACATTGAAGTGCTATTTCTATCTTTAAACATAACCTCTTTCATTTAACCCATGGACCAGGGTGCAATAGCAGCTTTTAAATCTTATTATTTAAAACGCACATTCAGGAAGCTGATTTCAGCTACTGAGGGGAATAATGAGGACAGGGTTCTTCAATTTTGGAAGAGCTTTAACATTAATAATGCTGTTAACATAATTGTGGACATCTCGGTTGATTTCAGTAAGGATTGCTTGCATGTAGTTGGCAGAAGCTTCTCCAGGATTTTCTTCATGATTTTAAAGGCGTTGAACCATCAGAGAGCCTCTAGCAATGAAAGAACATTTGTTGCTCTTGTAAACAAGTGGACACTGAGAATGCTCGAGTCCCATTATGAAGACCTCCCCACTGTTGATCAACAACTACTTGTGGGGGAAATTGAAGCTGGAGATGAAGACAATGAAGTCCAGGATGCAGCACCATGCAAACTTCCCACTTTGCTTTGTCTTTTATTCTGAGGGAAGTTGAGAAGTGGTTGTAGCTTTTAGAAGACAATGACTACAATGCAGAATGCAGCAGGATAGCAGTTTGTGGCACAGAGCCATATCTGGCACCCTATGAACAGCTTCTTCATGAAAGAAGAAAGATGATAAAGCAGCAAAAACTAGATTTTTTTTTTTCAAAGTCAATCCCAAGAAACAGTCTGAGGACAATGAACCACAGCCATATGCTTCTGGACAAAATATTTTCTTTTGTTGTAACCTCAACTGCAGAACTGCACCTGAAAGTGACGATGTTAATGATGAGCCTCAGCCATAAACTCTTAATACAGTACCATAACTCAGCAAACCCAGAAACCCCTTCAAGTTCCCTTCCAGTTTTTCAGGGTAAAGTGTTAAGTTTATTGTGTTTTTGATTAAAGTATGATTTTAACATTTACTTAGACTGTGTTATCATTTTGTGTTAGGCTAAATACTACTTTTGTTTTGATTTTTACTGATATTTTTGGTGGTCTGCCCCAACCCTAATTTTCCCAAAGGCCCTGTTATTTGTATTGCGTGATTTGAGGTCACGCAAGAGTGCAACTATCTTGTTATAGAAGAACAGACAGGCTTTAAAGCAAGAAATACAGTGTCGACTCTTAGGACAGAATCATGTTTTTTTAGACTTATGTAGAGCTGTGAGCTATATAAAATGATCAAATGGAACATTTAAAGTTGGTTGTACAATGGTATGGTAATTTTAAAATTTTAATTATGATAAATGCTATGTATATTTCCTGATTGTCTCAATCCCTGAAAGTTACCAGAAATCTGGAGCAAGCTACAATTAATATAGCTTACATTTCATAATATGTGGAACCTGGTCTAAATTTCCAGATGTGTTCTAAAGTACAACTTAAATTTTGAACATTAATTCCTGTGTTCTGTATTGGTAACCTTTTAAATAAATTGCAAAAACAATCTGCACATTCCTTCTTGCTTGATAAATTCAGCAAGTTTTCTTTTCCTTGTTTGTGTTAAACAGGGGTTTGTGTTGTAACAGATGGTATCAGTGACATTGACTCTTCCACCAGCACTGGCCCTTTCCTTCTCTTCAGACATTTTATTCACAGTTGTTTTCACATATCTTATAGCAATAGGAGAAGATTGGTGTGACTTGGGTGAAATATTTAATCAATTTCACCAAATCTCAATAGATGGGGTATTTTTGCCCCATTCAAAACAGGCTTCTTCAATTCTGATAATGGCACAAATGGAAAGATCAACATGTAATTAAGCCTTATGTACTGAAGGGCCATCGATTCAATTCTTTGGGCAGTGTGCGCTGATGTAATAGATGCTGTACAATTAACTGACTTCAATTCTCTACCACCTTGGAAAAAGCAGTGATTCAGAGCAGTGATGATTTTCAAGCATTATATATTGCAGTAGAAACAAAATCCTTAATTAATGGAAAACTGTCTACACAGAAAACCTTCCTCTATTTCTTTAAAAACTTCATTCTCCATTTAGCTAACTGTAGGCAATCCATTTTGAATTAGCACTAGATAGGACTTGAGTCTCGAGTCCAAATAATCCTAACTTTCATATGAGGTTCCTTACTTTTGTGTGACAATGGAATTACATTATACAGTATTGGAAGAAATTGGAAATCTCTATAAGGATCATTCTGACTGAGGAACCATCAAGATGTTTAAATGAAGGATATTGCTGCCCAACTCTGTTTTATCACAGCCAAGAATCATCATGGTGCTTGGAAATTATCTACATAAAGTTTACAGGCTGTGAATTAAGTGGGCTTGCATCCAAAATTCTTGGCTAAGGAAATGTAGATTCTTCAGCCACAAGCACTACAGTGCTTCCCACTACAAACTTCTCCTCTGTTACAGGGCTTAAACCAACTCTGCAGCCTTTACTTGTAGCTCACAAAAGGTGAACATTAGTTCATTCTTAACAAAATAATAAGTTATATTTTCCAAAAGTTTCTGCATACAGTAACAGGAGGAATTGATTCATGTAGCTGTGTCTTTCTCCTGACTTCATTTCAGAATTCTTCAGCTCCACCAAGTGGAGAATGAAGAAATGTGGGAACATTTACAGATCCTAGTGAACAATACAAAATTGAAAATATAAGAAAGCAAGGTTTTTTTAAGTAACCTCCAATCCAATTATTAATTTACTGTTTCTAATCATCCTAAAAGCTTGCGCGATAGAATTTCTTATACATGAAGGCCTAAATATTTGTAATTGCTTGGGGTGCAGAGCTGGGTAAATTGCAATCAATGATATGTTCTGATAATTCAGTTGTCTCGTGTATACCAGAGGTTCACATTGACAGAAATGCCACCAGATTCTTTAACTCATGGTGAAGGATTTCTGAGATTATGAGGGAGCTGTATTCACTGCAGAACATGTAGGTGACTGAATCATTTCTGGATCACCAGCTCAGCATATATGACATCAGCTCACACTGCCCACAGAATTGCGAAAGTTGCCTCACATCCTAATAGAATTCTGAGGAACAACTTGAAGACCTCTGACCAGAAAAATAGGAAGAATAAGAGCTGGAATCTTCCACCTGTGGCACTTTAAAGACCATGTTTTGCACTAAAGGACTGAAGTTCCAAAAACCTGTCACCTGATGCAAAGAATTTCACAGCCAGAAACGGAAAATCATAAGATGGTCCCAGAGTAAGCAGCATCATATAGAGGCTGCACAGGGAGGAAGTTAAACAGAAGGACGTGAGGTTGTAAACTACAGACTTACTCTCAATACCCACATTTGAGAGGCTGAAATGTGGTATGCCAGACTTACACATGACTAGATGTATGGTGTAAGTTCATAAGATATAAGAGCAAAATTAGGTCATTTGGCCCATCAAATCTGCTCCACCATTCGATCATTGTTGATATGCTCCTTTTTCCTGCCTTCTCCCCGTAACTCTTCAACCCATAACCTACATAAAAATCTGTCTAACTCCTCTCTAAATTTACTCACTGTCCCAGCATCCACCTCACTTTGGAATAGCGAATTCCACAGATTCACAACTCTTTAGAAGTAGTTTCTCTTCAATTCTGCTTTAAATTTGCTACCCCTTACCCTAACACTATGACCTCTCAGCCTAGAATGCCCCATAAGAGGAAGCATCTGCTGAACGTATATTTTATCCGTGCCTTCTATCATCTTGAATACCTCAAATGGACCTCTCCTCATTCTTCTAGATTCCAGAGAATATAGGCTAAATTGTTCAATGTCTCTTCATATGACAAACTCCTCATCTCTGGGATTAATCTAATGAACCTCCTCTGAACTGCCTCCAATGCCACTACATCTTTCCTCATTTAAGGGGACCAAAACTGTACACAATCCTTCAAGTGTGATCTCGCCAATGCCTTGTATAGTTGCAACAATACTTCCTTACCTTTAGATTCTATTCCTTTAGCTATAAAAAGCAATATTCCATTTGCTTCCTTTATTATCTGCTGCACTTGCATGCCAGTTTCTGAAAGGCATGCAAGTGCAGCAGATGAATGAGAAGAACCAGATCCTTCTGCTGTGCAACACTCCGAAGTCTCTCCGCATTTAGATAATAGGTTACCTTCCCATTTTGTCGATTAAAGTGCATGACTTCATACTTACCCACATTAAACTCCATCTGCCACATTTTAGCCCCCTGTCCTAACCTATTTATAACCATTTGTAAGGTTCTTATTTCCTCATTGCAATATACTGTTCCGCCTATTTTTGTGTCCTCCGCAAATTTGTCTATAGTGCCTTCTATCCCTGTAACCAATTTGTTTATGTAGATTGTAATTAGCTGGAGTTCAAGGACTGAGCCCTATAGCACCCCACTAGTTACATCTTGCCATCCAGGAAAAAATTTTTTTATCCCAACTATATCTGTCTTCTGACCATCAACCAATCATCTATCCAGGCTAATAAATTACCTCTTATCCCATACGATCCAACCTTGTGAATTAACCTTTTGTGCAGCACCTTATCAAATATCTTCTGGGAGTCCAGACGCATTACATCTACAGGATCCCCTTATCTACTTTGCTTGTTCCATCTTCAAAGAACTCTAGCAAGTTAGTCAAACCTGATTTTTCTTTCATAAAACCATGCTAACTCTGATGGATAGCGTATTGGCTTTCCAAATGTCCTGATATTGCTTCCTTGATGATTGATTTTAACATATTCTTCGCAACAGATGTTAAACTAACTGATCTGTAATTTCCCATATACTGCCTCCTTTTTGAACAAGGTCATTACATTAGCATTTTTCCAATTCACTGGAACCTTTCCCATGTCCAGGAATTTTGGAATATTTTAACCAATGGATCTGCTATGTCTGCCGCCACTTCCTTTAATACCTTAGGATGTAGGCCATCAGGCCTGGGGGACTTGTCCTCAATCTAATAGTTTGCTGAGTACCTTTTCCCTATCGATGTTGATTTTCTAAATTCTACCCTTTCTATTATCTCTGACTGTTGTCCTCAACTGTGATAACTGAGGCAAAGTATTAATTTAGCATCTCTGCCATTTCAGTATTCCTCTCTATTAACTCTCCGGTTTCATCTTCCAACAGACCAACATTCACCTTAGTGATTCTCTTGCCTTTTAAATACCAGTAGAAGGTTTTGCTGTCCTTTTTGATATTTTTTAGGAATGAGATCTTCAAATTCTTGGGAAATTTTAGAGCAATTAAGTGGCAGTCGACATATGTTCAAAATAAAAACACAAATTGCTGGACAAACTCAGCAAGTTTGGCAGCATCTGTGGAGAGAGAAATAGAATTAATGTTTTGAGACCAGTGACCCTTCAGAACAACATCCTCCCAGGAATGTTAAACAGTGCTGTGAGGGAAGGGTTAAATAGTGCTGTGAGGGAAGGGTTAAACAGTGCTGTGAGGGAACGGTTAAACAGTGCTGTGAGGGAACGGTTAAACAGTGCTGTGAGGGAAGGATTAAACAGTGCTGTGAGGGAAGGGTTAAACAGTGTGAGGAAAGGGTTAAACAGTGCTGTAAGGAAAGGGTTAAACAGTGCTGTGAGGGAAGGGTTAAACAGTGCTGTGAGGGAAGGGTTAAACAGTGCTGTAAGGGAAGGGTTAAACAGTGCTGTGAGGGAAGGGTTAAACAGTGCTGTGAGGGAAGGATTAAACAGTGCTGTGAGGGAAGGGTTAAACAGTGTGAGGGAAGGGTTAAACAGTGCTGTGAGGGAAGGGTTAAACAGTGCAGTGAGAGAAGGGTTAAACAGTGCTGTGAGGGAAGGTTAAACAGTGCTGTGAGGGAAGGGTTAAACAGTGCTGTGAGGGAAGGGTTAAACAGTGTGAGGGAAGGGTTAAACAGTGGTGAGGGAAGGGTTAAACAGTGGTGAGGGAAGGTTAAACAGTGCTGTGAGAGAAGGGTTAAACAGTGCTGTGAGGGAAGGGTTAAACAGTGTGAGGGAAGGGTTAAACAGTGCTGTGAGGGAAGGGTTAAACAGTGTGAGGGAAGGGTTAAACAGTGTGAGGGAAGGGTTAAACAGTGCTGTGAGGGAAGGGTTAAACAGTGGTGAGGGAAGGTTAAACAGTGTTGTGAGGGAAGAGTTAAACAGTGCTGTGAGGGAAGGTTAAACAGTGGTGAGGGAAGGTTAAACAGTGCTGTGAGGGAAGGGTGAAACAATGCTGTGAGGGAAGGTTAAACAGTGCTGTGAGGGAAGGGTGAAACAATGCTGTGAGGGAAGGGTTAAACAGTGCTGTGAGGGAAGGTTAAACAGTGCTGTGAGAGAAGGTTAAACAGTGCTGTGAGGGAAGGGTTAAACAGTGCTGTGACGGGAAGGGTTAAACAGTGCTGTGAGAGAAGGTTAAACAGTGCTGTGAGGGAAGGGTTAAACAGTGCTGTGAGGGAAGGGTTAAACAGTGTGAGGGAAGGGTTAAACAGTGCTGTGAGGGAAGGTTAAACAGTGGTGAGGGAAGGGTTAAACAGTGCTGTGAGGGAAGGGTTAAACAGTGCTGTGAGAGAAGGGTTAAACAGTGCTGTGAGAGAAGGGTTAAACAGTGCTGTGAGGGAAGGGTTAAACAGTGTGAGGGAAGGGTTAAACAGTGCTGTGAGGGAAGGGTTAAACAGTGTGAGGGAAGGGTTAAACAGTGCTGTGAGGGAAGAGTTAAACAGTGCTATGAGGGAAGGGTTAATCAGTGGTGAGGGAAGGTTAAACAGTGCTGTGAGGGAAGGGTTAAACAGTGCTGTGAGGGAAGGGTTAAACAGTGCTGTGAGAGAAGGTTAAACAGTGCTGTGAGGGAAGGGTTAAACAGTGCTGTGAGGGAAGGGTTAAACAGTGTGAGGGAAGGGTTAAACAGTGCTGTGAGGGAAGGTTAAACAGTGGTGAGGGAAGGGTTAAACAGTGCTGTGAGGGAAGGGTTAAACAGTGCTGTGAGAGAAGGGTTAAACAGTGCTGTGAGAGAAGGGTTAAACAGTGCTGTGAGGGAAGGGTTAAACAGTGTGAGGGAAGGGTTAAACAGTGCTGTGAGGGAAGGGTTAAACAGTGTGAGGGAAGGGTTAAACAGTGCTGTGAGGGAAGAGTTAAACAGTGCTATGAGGGAAGGGTTAATCAGTGGTGAGGGAAGGTTAAACAGTGCTGTGAGGGAAGGGTTAAAGAGTGCTGTGAGGGAAGGGTTAAACAGTGATGTGAGGGAAGGTTAAACAGTGCTGTGAGGGAAGGGTTAAACAGTGCTGTGAGGGAAGGTTAAACAGTGCTGTGAGAGAAGGGTTAAACAGTGCTGTGAGGGAAGGGTTAAACAGTGTGAGGGAAGGGTTAAACAGTGCTGTGAGGGAAGGGTTAAACAGTGCTGTGAGGGAAGGGTTAAACAGTGTGAGGGAAGGGTTAAACAGTGCTGTGAGGGAAGGGTTAAACAGTGGTGAGGGAAGGTTAAACAGTGTTGTGAGGGAAGAGTTAAACAGTGCTGTGAGGGAAGGTTAAACAGTGGTGAGGGAAGGTTTAACAGTGCTGTGAGGGAAGGGTGAAACAATGCTGTGAGGGAAGGTTAAACAGTGCTGTGAGGGAAGGGTGAAACAATGCTGTGAGGGAAGGTTAAACAGTGCTGTGAGAGAAGGTTAAACAGTGCTGTGAGGGAAGGGTTAAACAGTGCTGTGACGGGAAGGGTTAAACAGTGCTGTGAGAGAAGGTTAAACAGTGCTGTGAGGGAAGGGTTAAACAGTGCTGTGAGGGAAGGGTTAAACAGTGTGAGGGAAGGGTTAAACAGTGCTGTGAGGGAAGGTTAAACAGTGGTGAGGGAAGGGTTAAACAGTGGTGAGGGAAGGGTTAAACAGTGCTGTGAGGGAAGGGTTAAACAGTGCTGTGAGGGAAGGGTTAAAACAGTGCTGTAAGGGAAGGGTTAAAACAGTGCTGTAAGGGAAGGTTAAACAGTGTTGTAAGGGAAGGGTTAAACAGTGCTGTAAGGGAAGGGTTAAACAGTGCTGTGAGGGAAGGGTTAAACAGTGGTGAGGGAAGGTTAAACAGTGCTGTGAGGGAAGGTTAAACAGTGGTGAGGGAAGGGTTAAACAGTGCTGTGAGGGAAGGGTTAAACAGTGCTGTGAGGGAAGAGTTAAACAGTGCTGTGAGGGAAGGGTTAAACAGTGCTGTGAGGGAAGGGTAAACAGTGCTGTGAGGGAAGAGTTAATCAGTGCTGTGAGGGAAAGGTTAAACAGTGGTGAGGGAAGGTTAAACAGTGCTGTGAGGGAAGGTTAAACAGTGGTGAGGGAAGGGTTAAACAGTGGTGAGGGAAGGTTAAACAGTGCTGTGAGGGAAGGGTTAAATAGTGGTGAGGGAAGGGTTAAATAGTGGTGAGGGAAGGGTTAAACTGCTGTGAGGGAAGAGTTAAACAGTGCTGTGAGGGAAGGGTTAAACAGTGCTGTGAGGGAAGGGTTAAACAGTGGTGAGGGAAGGGTTAAACAGTGCTGTGAGGGAAGAGTTAAACAGTGCTGTGTGGGAAGAGTTAAACAGTGGTGATGGAAGGGTTAAACAGTGCTGTGAGGGAAGGGTGAAACAGTGCTGTGAGGGAAGGTTAAACAGTGCTGTGAGGGAAGGGTGAAACAATGCTGTGAGGGAAGGTTAAACAGTGCTGTGAGAGAAGGTTAAACAGTGCTGTGAGGGAAGGGTTAAACAGTGCTGTGACGGGAAGGGTTAAACAGTGCTGTGAGAGAAGGTTAAACAGTGCTGTGAGGGAAGGGTTAAACAGTGTGAGGGAAGGGTTAAACAGTGCTGTGAGGGAAGGGTTAAACAGTGCTGTGAGGGAAGGGTTAAACAGTGCTGTAAGGGAAGGGTTAAACAGTGCTGTGAGGGAAGGGTTAAACAGTGCTGTGAGGGAAGGATTAAACAGTGCTGTGAGGGAAGGGTTAAACAGTGTGAGGGAAGGGTTAAACAGTGCTGTGAGGGAAGGGTTAAACAGTGCTGTGAGAGAAGGGTTAAACAGTGCTGTGAGGGAAGGTTAAACAGTGCTGTGAGGGAAGGGTTAAACAGTGCTGTGAGGGAAGGGTTAAACAGTGTGAGGGAAGGGTTAAACAGTGGTGAGGGAAGGGTTAAACAGTGGTGAGGGAAGGTTAAACAGTGCTGTGAGAGAAGGGTTAAACAGTGCTGTGAGGGAAGGGTTAAACAGTGTGAGGGAAGGGTTAAACAGTGCTGTGAGGGAAGGGTTAAACAGTGCTGTGAGGGAAGGGTTAAACAGTGTGAGGGAAGGGTTAAACAGTGCTGTGAGGGAAGGGTTAAACAGTGGTGAGGGAAGGTTAAACAGTGTTGTGAGGGAAGAGTTAAACAGTGCTGTGAGGGAAGGTTAAACAGTGGTGAGGGAAGGTTAAACAGTGCTGTGAGGGAAGGGTGAAACAATGCTGTGAGGGAAGGTTAAACAGTGCTGTGAGGGAAGGGTGAAACAATGCTGTGAGGGAAGGGTTAAACAGTGCTGTGAGGGAAGGTTAAACAGTGCTGTGAGAGAAGGTTAAACAGTGCTGTGAGGGAAGGGTTAAACAGTGCTGTGACGGGAAGGGTTAAACAGTGCTGTGAGAGAAGGTTAAACAGTGCTGTGAGGGAAGGGTTAAACAGTGCTGTGAGGGAAGGGTTAAACAGTGTGAGGGAAGGGTTAAACAGTGCTGTGAGGGAAGGTTAAACAGTGGTGAGGGAAGGGTTAAACAGTGCTGTGAGGGAAGGGTTAAACAGTGCTGTGAGAGAAGGGTTAAACAGTGCTGTGAGAGAAGGGTTAAACAGTGCTGTGAGGGAAGGGTTAAACAGTGTGAGGGAAGGGTTAAACAGTGCTGTGAGGGAAGGGTTAAACAGTGTGAGGGAAGGGTTAAACAGTGCTGTGAGGGAAGAGTTAAACAGTGCTATGAGGGAAGGGTTAATCAGTGGTGAGGGAAGGTTAAACAGTGCTGTGAGGGAAGGGTTAAAGAGTGCTGTGAGGGAAGGGTTAAACAGTGATGTGAGGGAAGGTTAAACAGTGCTGTGAGGGAAGGGTTAAACAGTGCTGTGAGGGAAGGTTAAACAGTGCTGTGAGAGAAGGGTTAAACAGTGCTGTGAGGGAAGGGTTAAACAGTGTGAGGGAAGGGTTAAACAGTGCTGTGAGGGAAGGGTTAAACAGTGCTGTGAGGGAAGGGTTAAACAGTGTGAGGGAAGGGTTAAACAGTGCTGTGAGGGAAGGGTTAAACAGTGGTGAGGGAAGGTTAAACAGTGTTGTGAGGGAAGAGTTAAACAGTGCTGTGAGGGAAGGTTAAACAGTGGTGAGGGAAGGTTTAACAGTGCTGTGAGGGAAGGGTGAAACAATGCTGTGAGGGAAGGTTAAACAGTGCTGTGAGGGAAGGGTGAAACAATGCTGTGAGGGAAGGTTAAACAGTGCTGTGAGAGAAGGTTAAACAGTGCTGTGAGGGAAGGGTTAAACAGTGCTGTGACGGGAAGGGTTAAACAGTGCTGTGAGAGAAGGTTAAACAGTGCTGTGAGGGAAGGGTTAAACAGTGCTGTGAGGGAAGGGTTAAACAGTGTGAGGGAAGGGTTAAACAGTGCTGTGAGGGAAGGTTAAACAGTGGTGAGGGAAGGGTTAAACAGTGGTGAGGGAAGGGTTAAACAGTGCTGTGAGGGAAGGGTTAAACAGTGCTGTGAGGGAAGGGTTAAAACAGTGCTGTAAGGGAGGGGTTAAAACAGTGCTGTAAGGGAAGGTTAAACAGTGTTGTAAGGGAAGGGTTAAACAGTGCTGTAAGGGAAGGGTTAAACAGTGCTGTGAGGGAAGGGTTAAACAGTGGTGAGGGAAGGTTATACAGTGCTGTGAGGGAAGGTTAAACAGTGGTGAGGGAAGGGTTAAACAGTGCTGTGAGGGAAGGGTTAAACAGTGCTGTGAGGGAAGAGTTAAACAGTGCTGTGAGGGAAGGGTTAAACAGTGCTGTGAGGGAAGGGTAAACAGTGCTGTGAGGGAAGAGTTAATCAGTGCTGTGAGGGAAAGGTTAAACAGTGGTGAGGGAAGGTTAAACAGTGCTGTGAGGGAAGGTTAAACAGTGGTGAGGGAAGGGTTAAACAGTGGTGAGGGAAGGTTAAACAGTGCTGTGAGGGAAGGGTTAAATAGTGGTGAGGGAAGGGTTAAATAGTGGTGAGGGAAGGGTTAAACTGCTGTGAGGGAAGAGTTAAACAGTGCTGTGAGGGAAGGGTTAAACAGTGCTGTGAGGGAAGGGTTAAACAGTGGTGAGGGAAGGGTTAAACAGTGCTGTGAGGGAAGAGTTAAACAGTGCTGTGTGGGAAGAGTTAAACAGTGGTGATGGAAGGGTTAAACAGTGCTGTGAGGGAAGGGTGAAACAGTGCTGTGAGGGAAGGTTAAACAGTGCTGTGAGGGAAGGGTGAAACAATGCTGTGAGGGAAGGTTAAACAGTGCTGTGAGAGAAGGTTAAACAGTGCTGTGAGGGAAGGGTTAAACAGTGCTGTGACGGGAAGGGTTAAACAGTGCTGTGAGAGAAGGTTAAACAGTGCTGTGAGGGAAGGGTTAAACAGTGTGAGGGAAGGGTTAAACAGTGCTGTGAGGGAAGGTTAAACAGTGGTGAGGGAAGGGTTAAACAGTGCTGTGAGGGAAGGGTTAAACAGTGCTGTGAGAGAAGGGTTAAACAGTGCTGTGAGGGAAGGTTAAACAGTGCTGTGAGGGAAGGGTTAAACAGTGCTGTGAGGGAAGGGTTAAACAGTGTGAGGGAAGGGTTAAACAGTGCTGTGAGGGAAGGTTAAACAGTGCTGTGAGGGAAGAGTTAAACAGTGCTGTGAGGGAAGGTTAAACAGTGCTGTGAGGGAAGGGTTAAATAGTGCTGTGAGAGAAGGGTTAAACAGTGGTGAGGGAAGAGTTAAACAGTGCTGTGAGGGAAGGGTTAAACAGTGGTGAGGGAAGGGTTAAACAGTGCTGTGAGGGAAGTGTTAAACAGTGCTGTGAGGGAAGAGTTAAACAGTGGTGAGGGAAGGTTAAACAGTGTTGTGAGGGAAGAGTTAAATAGTGCTGTGAGGGAAGGTTAAACAGTGGTGAGGGAAGGTTAAACAGTGCTGTGAGGGAAGGGTGAAACAATGCTGTGAGGGAAGGTTAAACAGTGCTGTGAGGGAAGGGTGAAACAATGCTGTGAGGGAAGGTTAAACAGTGCTGTGAGAGAAGGTTAAACAGTGCTGTGAGGGAAGGGTTAAACAGTGCTGTGACGGGAAGGGTTAAACAGTGCTGTGAGAGAAGGTTAAACAGTGCTGTGAGGGAAGGGTCAAACAGTGCTGTGAGGGAAGGGTTAAACAGTGTGAGGGAAGGGTTAAACAGTGCTGTGAGGGAAGGTTAAACAGTGGTGAGGGAAGGGTTAAACAGTGGTGAGGGAAGGGTTAAACAGTGGTGAGGGAAGGGTTAAACAGTGCTGTGAGGGAAGGGTTAAACAGTGCTGTGAGAGAAGGGTTAAACAGTGCTGTGAGGGAAGGGTTAAACAGTGCTGTGAGGGAAGGGTTAAACAGTGGTGAGGGAAGAGTTAAACAGTGCTGTGAGGGAAGGGTTAAACAGTGGTGAGGGAAGGGTTAAACAGTGCTGTGAGGGAAGAGTTAAACAGTGGTGAGGGAAGGTTAAACAGTGTTGTGAGGGAAGAGTGAAACAGTGTGAGGGAAGGGTTAAACAGTGGTGAGGGAAGGTTAAACAGTGCTGTGAGGGAAGGGTTAAACAGTGCTGTGAGGGAAGGGTTAAACAGTGCTGTGAGAGAAGGGTTAAACAGTGCTGTGAGGGAAGGGTTAAACAGTGCTGTGAGAGAAGGGCTAAACAGTGTGAGGGAAGGGTTAAACAGTGCTGTGAGGGAAGGGTTAAACAGTGCTGTGAGAGAAGGGTTAAACAGTGCTGTGAGGGAAGGGTTAAACAGTGCTGTGAGGGAAGGGTTAAACAGTGTGAGGGAAGGGTTAAACAGTGCTGTGAGGGAAGGGTTAAACAGTGCTGTGAGAGAAGGGTTAAACAGTGCTGTGAGGGAAGGGTTAAACAGTGCTGTCAGGGAAGGGTTAAACAGTGGTGAGGGAAGGGTTAAACAGTGTGAGGGAAGGTTAAACAGTGTGAGGGAAGGGTTAAACAGTGTGAGGGAAGGGTTAAACAGTGCTGTGAGGGAAGGGTTAAACAGTGTGAGGGAAGGGTTAAACAGTGTGAGGGAAGGGTTAAACAGTGCTGTGAGGGAAGGTTTAACCAAATTGAACAAGTAGTTCGGTACTAAGGTGCAGTTTAAAAAAAAGAAAAAGTAGAAAGGTCTACAGAGGATGGCAAGGTAGAAAAGGAAATGACACAGAATCAGGTACTATCATTAAAAAGGTTTGTTAGGTTTAGAGACGACAGAATATTTATAAATTCAGAATATTCAAAAGCAAGCCAGCCCCCAATATCATAATCTCCATTCCATTTTGTTTCTTTTTGATTTGAGATTTTTTTAAAAGAATTAATCAAAGCAACTGTTCAAACACAAAATAAAGGGACTATTTTGCCATTTTGTAATAGTCAGCAAAAATATATTCCAGTCAAATTAGAAGGATGAATATTCTGTGGTTAACAAAGTGATCAAGGCATGTGAACAATAAAAACTAATGCATAGAAAGGGAGAATGAGTGAGTGGTAGGTCAGAAGACTGATTTTTTTTTTAGGAACCGGCAGCTGATAAAAAGCTAATAAAGAGGGAGATAACTGACTATGAAAGTAAATTGGCAAGAACTGTTAAAACACAAGAGCTTCTGTGGATATTTGTTCACAAAAAAAAAGTAGCTAAAATGAATCCTGAACCCTTGGAAGACTGGGGAACTGATAACAGGAAATAGGAAAATGGCAAATAATTTAAACAATATTTTGCATCAGTCTTCACTATGGATGACTAGAAACATCTCAAAGATATCAGATAAGCAAGTTATTAATAGGAAAGGTTTTACAACAGTCTCCATCCCAAAGGAAAATGTATTTGACAAAGTAATGGGACTGATGGCAAAAAGTTGCCAGGACAAGGTGGGCTGCACCCAATGTTTTTGGAGATATTGATCAAGATATTCAAGAATTCATTTGATTCCGGCAGGGTTCCATTAGGTTGGAAAATCACCAATGTGAAGCCCCATTCAAAAAAAAAGTGAGACAAAAGCAAGAAAAGATATTTCACTTGGCCTAGCATCTGTCATTGGTAAAATGCTGTCATTCATGATTAAGGAAGCGCATTTAGAAAATGTTAGCAAAGTAGAAGAGTCAGAGGGAAAGGGAAATCATATTTGACAAGATACAAGGATTTTTTGAGGCTATAACAAGCATAATTGATAAAGGGAAATCAGTTTGAATTTCCAGATGCAGTTGAGGGTAAACGTACAAAGGAGATCATGGTATTGGGGTAAAGGATTGAAGATTAGTTAACTCACAGGAGAGAGAAAGTTGGGATTAATAGTCCTTTTTCCGGTTGAAAAGATGTAACTAGTGGAGTACAACAAGGATCAGTCCTAGAGTCTAAATTATTTATTTTCTTATTAACGACTAGTAGGAGGGAGCAGAATGTGTTGTATCCAAAATCACTGATGACTAAAATAAGTGGGAGGGCATGTTGTAATATGGACATAAACAATCTGAAAGGGGATATAAATAAGTTGATTGATTGGACAATTAGGTGGAGTTTACTGTGGGACTGTGTGAGATCATGCACTTTGGTAAGAAGAATCAAAAGGCAGACTATTATTTAAATAGAAACTTTGAGAAAGTGCATCACAAAGGGATCCATGGGGCTGTTGTGCATGAAGCACAAAACATTGGTATGCAGGTGCTGCAAGTAATTAAGAAGGCAAATGGATTTTTGGACCTTACTGCTAGAGGTTTGGAAATTTAAAATAAGGAAGTTTTGTTACAACTGTGTGGGATTTTGTTGAAGCTGCACTGAGAACACTGTGTACTGTTTTGGCCCCTGTATTTAAGAAAGGGTATACTGGCTTTGGAGGCAGTTGAACAGAGATTGAGAAAGCCAATTCCTGGGACGAATGCAGGCAGTGTGGTAGCTCAGTGGTTAATTCTGCTGCCTCACAGTGCAAAGGACCCGGGTTCAATTCCACTCTCAGGCAATTGCATGGCGTCTGCACATTTTCCACATATCTGTGTAGGTTTCCGGCAGATGCTCCGGTTTCCTTCCAGAGCCCAAAGATGAAATGTTAGGTGGATTGGCCATGCTAAATTACCCATTGCATTCAGGGATGTGTAGGTTAGCTATGGGAAATGCAGGGATGGGTGGGATGTTCTTCGGAGGGTTGGTGTGGACTAGTTAGGCTGAGTGGCCTGTTTCCATGCTGTAGGGATTCCATTTAAAAATATTCTGTTAAAAAACATCATTGTTCAACAAGATTGGCTACAATTGGCCTTTATTCATTAGAGTTTAGAAGAATGAGGGGTGATCTTATTTAATCATGCAAATTTCTGAATGGCTTGACAGGATAAATATTGAGAAGGTGTTTCCACTAGTGGAAGAATCTCAGATTAAGGGAGGTAGTTAGGGGACACTGTTAAAACTGAGATATGAAGGAATTTCCACTCTGAGGATAGTGAATGTGTGGAGTTCTCTATCCTAGTGAATGTGGAGACTGAAAGTATTTAAAGAGGAGGTATAGAGCTTTTTGAAATAACAGAAGTTGAGGGCCATGAAGAACTGACATGAAAGAAGAGTTGAACCCTGGGCAAATCAGCCACGAGCTTATAGAATGTCAAGTCAGATTTGAGGGGCTGAATGGCCAACTCCTGCTCCTTTTTTTATGCTCTAACATTTATATCTCATCTCCACACATACTGCATTATCACTCCCATTGGTTTTGTACCATGAAATCTTTTGCATCTAACTATCTTGCCTTAAATTTGGTTACATGCCTTATCTTTTTTTTCCATCCTGCCCCATTTGGCTTGATTAAAGTCTATTATGATCCCACATTCTGATGAAAGATTACAAATCTGAAGTGTCGGGGCTTCCTCTCATCTTGAGATTCTGTCAGACCTGATGAATATTTCCAGCCTTTTCTGTTTCCAATTTTCAGCATCTACAATATTTTGCTTTTGTAGTGAACCTCATTTGGGATTGTCCTAATAAGTCAGTTTTTGGGTGGACGATTGGTAAGAATCCCTGTTTTGGTGCAGAGATGGAACATCTGACAGTGAAGTTAAAGCTGCAATTGGGGAACTGTGAGGAAATTTTCAATGATGATTCTTGGGAGAATGAAGCTTTACAAAGAAGGCTTTAGATGGCTGGAGTCAAGGCTGCCAATGATGGAACAAAACAGAGAGATTGAATGTGAGGCCAGAATCAGGGAAATGAATTCCAGAGGTAAAGGGGGCAACTGACATTTGTTGAGTTAAAGAAATTGGCGAGGGTGAAATGTATTTAAACACAAATTTGCCAACAAGTTGTAACAAAGAGATTATTAATGTTTGTGGTTCTGCTTTTTAATTTGCCTCAAGGTAATTCATACTCCCTTAGCAGAACCTCTTTCTCAGTCCTTACCATGTCACTGGTATCTGCAAAGATCACAATTAAATCTTTCCCTTCCTTCATCTCCAGTCCTAAGAAAATGTTCTTTGTTTAGGAGGGAACACAAGGGTTCACTTACATGAGAAGACCATCATAATTAGAGGCTTAAGCAGTAACCTTTATCAGAACGTGCTCTCTAAACGTGCTCTCTAGTGGGCGGCATGGTGGCACAGTGGTTAGCACTGCTGCCTCGCAGCGCCAGAGACCCGGGTTCAATTCCCGCCTCAGGCGACTGACTGTGTGGAGTTTGCACGTTCTCCTCGTGTCTGCGTGGGTTTCCTCCGGGGGCTCCGGTTTCCTCCCACAGTCACAAAGATGTGCAAGTCAGGTGAATTGGCCATGCTAAATTGCCAGTAGTGTTAGGTAAAGGGGTAAATGTAGGGGTATGGGTGGGTTACGCTTCGGCGGGTCGGTGTGGACTTGTTGGGCCGAAGGGCCTGTTTCCACACTGTAAGTAATCTAATCTAATCTAAACTGAAATGTAAATTTCATTATCTCCTTATCTAGCACAACTCACTCATCCTTCCAGGCCACTTGATCCCTCAGACATCAGGACAGGGAAGAGATGTCCAAGGAAATAGCAACAAATCTGAATAGCCCACATCTGGTGTCTCTAAAACCTAAGGCAACTATGAATCCCTTACTTTGCAGGACAATGTGCACGTAATTTCAGGAATATTTTGGTGTGGTCATGCAAGGAATGGTAGAGTTTCCTGCTTATGGAAATGTCAGGATGATGATCTGGTACCCTTATTAGGATGTGGATACAACAGCCCCCAAATTTGAGAAAGACCTGCTATTTCTTAGACCCCATGGCTCTCTGTGCCTGTGACATTATATCCATGGGAAGTTTATGTGCTCCCAACCTGAGCAAAGATAATATCTGCGGAAATCTTTCACCAACTCCTGAAAAGGGCCAGCAGCATCAAACTTCAGGGACATGGTAACCTCTAATGTCACTGGTATCAGATTTTTTTTAACCATGGCACCCAATATTATTTAAATGATGGACTGTAGAAAGCTATGGAACGGAGCGATTTGGGAATCTTTGTGCATTAACTAGAGAGCCAGCATCTAAGTTCACTGGGGAATAGGGAAAGCAAATGGAATGTTGGCCTTTAATTCAAAGAGAATAGAGTATAAAAGTAGGAAGATCTTGCTAAAACTATACAAGGCTCTAAAATCATAGAACAGTTTTGATGAAAGATATAATAGTATTGGGGGTAGCCTAAAAAAGGTTCACTAGGTTGATAGGCTATTGAGGAACTTTCTCATGAGTAGTTAGGTCTTGTATTCATTGGAATTTAGAAAAATGAGAGGCGATCTTATTGAAACGTATTAGATTCTTAGGGAACTTGACAGGGAAATGTGGAAAGGATACTTTCTCTTGTGGGACAGTCTAAGATCAGACAACAAAATCTCAGAATAAGGGATTGCACACTTAAAACCGAGATGAGGAATTTCTTCTCTAGGGGTAGTGAATCTGTGGAATTCTTTATCACATAGGCCTGTATTCTGCATATTCAGGGCTGAGATTGAAAATCTGTCTATCGGTAAAGGAATCAAGGGTTATTGGGGAAAACACAGAGAGTGGAGTTGAGGGTTATAAGATCAGCCATGATCTCATTGGTAGAGCATACTTGATAGGCTGAATAGCCTACTTCTGCTCCAAGTCTTATAGTCTATATATCAGTAACTAATTTGCAGGTTAACCTGTAACACCCTGATTCTCAGCCATATCCAGATATGACCTCTACAATTAGTAACTCTTACCTCAGGATGAGACCTGGTTGTCGTCCTCCTGCCTGGTGTTTGCTGTGTTGTCTCCAATTCTTGGCCTTGTCCTCTCCCTCTGGTTGCATGTTGCTCCTTATCATGTATTCTATAACATGAAGATGTGAAGTTGCCATCTGTATTTCATAGCTTCTTTGCCACACTGTACGCATTTCCATCCTCTCAACTGTGCCCAAGGCACAAAAGGTAAAAATATATGACCTTCTAAGATCACTGGCTCCACACTTCAACTCCTTTGGCTGTTAGACACAAATCTATGTTTAAATTTGTTCATGTTCAGTGGCACTTGGTAAAAATTATTAAAGCTCTATCAAAGATATCCACCTTCCCCAAAAGATTACCAGAGAATTCCAAGAACTCTGAAACACAAACAGAAATTTTGGAAAAATTTGGATCTGAAGAAGAGACACGAGATCCTTAAACGTTAACTCTGCTTTCTTGCCACAGATGCTGCCAGACCTGCTGGGATTTTCTAGCAATTCCTGGTTATGGTTCTGACTTCCAGCATCCGCAGTTTTTTGTCTTTTGTTTCTCCAAGTACTCTGTTATATTTGCACTTTTTGCCAAAAGTAATGTGTATTATGAGTTGTGGTCTAAAATATTTTTTAATCAGAAAGATTTAATCAGTGCAGAGGGTGTCAAATGTTCTACTTCCTCCATGTACATTGTGTGTGTGAAATACTTCCCAACCTTCCCCCTCCTCTATGATGAAAATGGTGGGTGCCAGATACAGTTGGGGGCAGGTATGGTCGGGACGTCCAGATTTGGAACTCCAACAAATTTTTGTTAACCATAAACTCCAGGCCAGGTAGCTTTCCCTTTCCCTGATGCATTGCAGTGTCCAAAGTTTAGACCCCAGCTCATCAACTCCAAGCTGATGCTCTTCAAGCAGCAGATACCAACTGCAGATGTGATTTCTGTAAATCACACTGGTATTCTCCAGCACTCACATTTACAGCCACAACAGATCAACTGCTTTGCCATTTTTGTTGTAGTTTGTTTAAGGAATAAGGGTCTCAAAGTTAGAAATATCACTTAACAATAAATTGCAGATATCTCATTTAACTAGCGAAGTTTTACATTTAAAACCTTAAAGATGCTGGAAATCAGGAACAAAAACATAAATTGCTGGAAAAGCTCTGCTGGTCAGACAGCATCTGTGGAGATAAATTAGAGTTAACATTTCGAATCCAGTTCTGAGGAAGGGTCAGTGGACCCAAAATGTTAATTTTGATTTCTTTCTACAAATGTGGCCAGATCTGCTGAGCTTTTCCAGCAATTTCTGTTTTTAAGTTTTACATTTAATATTTCCACGGTGCTAGTTTAAACTACTGTCTCAGTTTGAAGAAGGAAATTAAAACCAATCATCTACTTGTTTATCTAAGTTAATTTCTTTGAACATCAGAACTCAGATCTCATTATGATCCTCTCCCTAATTCACACCATTATTTATTCTGTAGAAGAATTTTTAAAATCCTCTTCACTTAATGTGGTGAATTTCCTTACCAAATTTCCATTTACAGTGCTCTATTAAAGCTGTACTCATCAAACAGTAAAGTAATAGATCAACCTGCTCCAGAAAATCTATGTTATGAGCCCAAAGTTTCTGATCTTAGAGTAGGATAGAAGGCTGGCACAACATCAAGGGCTGAAGAATTTTTTTAAAGAGTTGCAGACCATGACCAGAGCTTGTCAGCAATGGATAAGTTCACTTATTTTTGCAGCACACTCTCTTGCGCTATCCATACTGACACTGAGACAAATTGCCAAAAAGCAAAATTTTTTAAGCATCAGTTTGGAAATAAAGAAACATGAGTCTGTAGAGTCTATCCCACTCTACTCCTCACTAGCAAAACTTGGACCATGTATCAGCATCATACTGTGAAGCTCAATCACTTTCACTTGACCTGCAATCAGGAGATCAAAATACCAGATAGTGAAATGCATATTCATGCTGTCATGCCAAGCATCCAGACCACATTGACACGTGCAATTCTGAGTTATGGGTGTACGTTTGCTCGCTGAACTGGAAGGTTTGCTTTCAGATGTTTCATCACCATACTAGCTAACGTCATCAGTGAGCCTCCGGTGAACCACTGGTGGTATGGCCTGCATTTTATTTATGTGTTTAGGTTTCCTTGGGTTGGTGATGTCATTTCCTATGGGGATGTCACAGGAGTTAGCCTGGTCATGTAGCCAGAATACCTAACATTGAATTTGCCAAAGTAAATCCTTCATTTAGAGCTTAAGTTTGAGTTGAGATCTTATGGTGGTCATAGGATGTTCTACAAAGACCCTCTGAAGGTTCATTTAGTGGCTTTAATATTGACTTTGAGTTTTGAGCACCCTACCCAAGGTCACTGCACATCGTGTGCAAAGTCTATTTTTTTCTGTAATTTTCATACAGATTTATACAAAGTCTACAGAAATTACATTTTAATTTTTAAAAATTGATTTATTGATTTCTCACAAAATGACTAACAATCAGAACAGTAAAGTATTTAAAACACACACAAAATAATAGCAATTTGACAAGTATTTAACTTTTGCCACATTTAATAATACAACTGGGATAATGTTTACTTAAATAATGTAACATTTTTTCCCAGAATTTTGTACTTTAAGTAAAACTTATTATTTAGGAAGTTGAATCAAAGAGTGGCCATTTGTCAGTGCAAAATCATAATACAGTATAAAACTCTAGAAAATCCCTTTGTAGTTCCTACTCTATTATTTATGTTGATAAAAGTTACAGAGAAGCTATTTATATCTTATGTTGCATACTTTCTGCCATTTAAGATGGCCTCTTTTCAGCTAATTAGTAGAAATAAAACAACCTATAAAGAGCATAATACGCAAAAATAATCTTTGCCCTGCACAGTGGAAAATATAGGAGAGGATTTAGTTAGTGCTTACTTCCCACCTGTCCTAATATATCCTGGCTTGATGTAAAGTTTGTTTTGTTTTAGTAACATTCCTCATTAACTGTTTTTAGATGTTTTACCAAATTAAAATGCTGTTGAACTGTTAGTTGTAGTTGCTTGTTGTTGATTAGAACTTTACATTATTCCTTGACTAAGTATCTTCAACTGTTTAGGGAACCTAAAGCATTGCTTTTGGAATATTAATAAGTCTTTACCATGACGTTGGTTCAGGCCTTTCCTCATCTTCTCTGGCAGATGTTTTCAAGTGGTGACCAGAGAAAATGTAAAATTCTAATCAACAACAAGCAACAACAACTAATGGTTCTACAGCATTTTAATTTGGTAAAACATCGAAAAATAGTTAATGAGGAATGTTATTAAAACAAAACAAACTTTACATCAAGCCAGGATATGTTAGGACAGGTGGGAAGTAAGCACTAACTAAATCAGCACAGCATACAAACAGAACTGCACACTGGTACACTATATGATACAAATCAGTATGAATTATAAAATATTATCTATGAAGCTTCTCATCAACCTCTGTTTTATGTGTATAACCATTTTTTAGTTGCAGTAAAGTTTCTTGCTTTCCTCAGTCATAACTGAAATACACAAAGAAAAGCAATGCCAAATACTGCTTAGAAAGTGAGATCTGAACTTTGCTGGGGTCTACCATTTACTCTGATGTTTCATTAAACTAATTTT
This sequence comes from Chiloscyllium plagiosum, assembly GCF_037043375.1. NCBI lineage: Eukaryota > Metazoa > Chordata > Chondrichthyes > Orectolobiformes > Hemiscylliidae > Chiloscyllium > Chiloscyllium plagiosum. Next base: position 62,981,609 of record NW_028270144.1, read on the forward strand.
CACTCAGTTATGGAATAACTTAATCCTGCTTCCTTTGGCAAGCTAGGGAACATGCCTATCTCATTTTTGTACCTGCACTCCAGTTCACAGATGAGAATGACCCATTTTCTGAATTGCACTGGGGTTAACTTGATTAACCATTCATTCCAATAACAATTGTTTTAAGTTCATGTTTTCAGAGAGCTTTTAAATTGTATAGGCAGAGAAAAAATTGTTATAGCACTTTTCTCAATATTTCCTAACTCCCATAGGTGACTCTTACTATAAAATCATAGACATGTTAAGGCACAGAAAGAGGCCACATCACATCTCTGCCAGCCAAAAGATGAACCGTCCAGCCTAATCCAACTTTGCAACATCTGGTCCAATACCCTGCAGGTTATGGAACTTAAGTGCATATCTAGACACTGTTTAAATGTGTTGAAGGTTTCTCCCTGTACTTCCCTTTAAGACTGTGAGTTCCAGACCCCTACCATCCTTTCGGTGAAAATATTTTTACTCAACTTGCCTGTGCTCTTTCTACCAATCACTTCAGATCTATGTCCTTAGACACTGACCTCTGAGCCAGTTAAATACGCCCTTTCCACCTAGACAATCCAGGCACCTGACAATTTGTACATTTCAATCAAATCACTGTTCAGTCTCCTCATATGCATCACTTCATACTTCTCCAGATTGAATTCCATTTGTCTACCTAACAACCCATCAATATTTTTGCACAATCTACAGCTATCCTCCACACTATGAACTACCCGATTGATTTTTATGCAGTCTTCAGACTCTTGATTGTGCCAAAACATGCCAAAAAGTCAGAGGGCCTAGAACGGAGGTTTGAAAACCCTTTTGAACTTCCATTTGCAAAAACATCCATCAGTAGTTACATTTTATTTCCTGCCATTCACCAATTTTGTATCCAACTTGTTATATTCCCCTGAACCCCATGGGAGTTTTTTAATCCGTCTGTCATGTGGAACCTTCTCAAAAGCTGTGCTTAAATCCACGTAGACTACATTAACTGTATGGCCTTATCAATCTCTGTGCAGAGGACATTTTTACCTTGCTTATCTTGATCATATGTGAGAATATGGCTCACAAAAAAAGATAGGAAAAACGTGTCAAATGTGATTTAACTTTGAACATATAAGGCAGAATTCAATTATCAGGTTTCAGTGGTAGACCCAAAGCCATTGCTAAATTAGAATGAAGTGGCTGGCCAAGTAGCAAGATGGAAACGCTAGGGTCCACCTAATCATGTGATGGACTGGACTAGCAGGCATCAATCTCAGAATCAGTTGATGAAAAGACAGGTTCCAGTTTTGGACGTAATGCACAAGCAGGTCAACTACTTCTGCTCTTTCATTGGTAGAGTCTTCCACATCCCATGAGAATGATATATAGCAGAGATATAGTTGAGACATGCAGTGTTTCTTCTGCCACAAGACATTCTAGCTCATATTTTTGAGCTGATGTCTGCAGAAGGGAGGCCTGATAATTAGGAGCACAGTATTGCTAGACAGTAATGGAGACTGAACCATGTGTCACAAGTCAGAAGAATGCGACTCTGAAATCATGTTTACCAGTGAATGAAGAGATATTTGCAACAGTCATGGACAGGAGGAGGGAATATGCAGATAACTAACTAACTGGGTTTTCTGAAGGTGGTTCCATGCTCCATAGTAACAGGCAGCAGTAGAGATTGGGACAGCACTGACTACCTCTGAATAGGAGGATGAGAATCCTCATATATCCCATTCCCTTGGCGCCCTCCATCAGAACAGAAACACTCACATTAATGAACCAACATTTGCATGTGAACATATGAACAGGGAGTAAGAATGGGTCATCGAGACCCTCAGGCCTGTTCTGTTGCTCAATAAGTTAATGACTGACCTCATAGTAATCTCAAATCCATATTCCTGCCTAGCCCTGAAAACCTTTCACTCACTTGTTTACCAACAATCTGTTCACTTCTATTTAAAAATACTCAAATGCTTTGCTTCCGCCACCCTTACAGGAAGAGAGTTCCAAGGACTCTCATCCCTCTGCACGAAACAATTTTGCCTAATCTCTGTTCTAAATAGATGACCCTTGATTTTTTTAAACAGTGACAGTAAACAGATCTTGATTCATAAGAGAAAACATCGCTACATTTGAGATCTGCACAGTAAGACTCTTCAACTGGAGTTTGTCCGTTCCATCCATTACTTTTCTTTCTATGCATTTTCGTCTTTTGTCCTCTTTTTGCTTCCTGACCTCAGACCTCGCAGCCTCGGAACTCTCACCATTGGAATTCCCACCTCAGCTCAGGCCCGGTGTGGTAGCCTCCCGTCCTAGCATGGCAGTCTCTTGGCCCGGCATAGCAGTCAGCTTGAAAGCCTCTTGTCCCGGCGTGGTTTCCTCTCAGCTGGTGTGGCAGCAGCTCAGCATGTTGGCCTTCAGGCAGTATGTGGCAGTCTCTCAGCCTGGCATGGCCTCAGCATGGACCTTCCAGCCTTGAGTTGATACCACAGCGATGTCCTGGGCATGTGAATCCTGAGGTGAAACCCTGCGTGGTCTGGAGTCAAGGCCCAGTGAGAACTGGAGGCTCGGTGCCAGCATGGACTGGATCAGAAGACCATTGTTCTGAACTTTTTTTCTCCATTTTATAATTCATTCTTAAAATCTGCAGCGCTGGACTTCTTTATCTATTTTTCCAAGAACTGTAACTGAAAAAGCTGTATGTTGGGATCTTTGTACCTAAGGCGGCACTGTAAGCGGTGACTTGTACACTTTTCACTGTACTCATTTGAGTACATGCAACAATAAAGCTAATTATAATTATACCTTATGAAGACCCCTCAGGATCGTGTATGTTTCAAACATGTAATCACCTAATCCACTAAACCCCAGCCTAGCTTGTACAACCTTTCCTTGTAAGATAACCCTTGCATTCCAGCTATTAGTCTGGTAAACATTTTCTGCATTGCTTCAAAATGTATTCCTTCCTTAAATAAAATTACAAATACTATGCACAATATTCCAGATGTGGTTTCACTAGTGCCCTGAATAACGTAAGCATAACCTCTGTACTTTTGTATTCAATTCTCTTGCAATCCATATATTAACTCCCCTGTGTACTTGCTGTACCTGAGTACTCACATTTATGCTTCATGCACGAGGGCAAAAGGTTGCTCTGCACCTGAGGTCTGCAAACTATCACTTTTAGATATATACTTTTTTATTCTTCCTACCATATGGATCATTTCACATTTTCCGATATTGTTCTCCATTTGTCACACCTCTGTCAACTCACTTAACCAACCTATAACTTTTGCAGATTCTTATATCCAATTCATAACTTACATTCAGGGTCACAAGCTACAGGGTGCAAACCTGATGCACCTGAACATCTAATAGAGGCTATGACAGCCAAAGCCAAAGAATTGTGAGACACGAAGCCCATGCTGATGATAGATCTCAAGTGTTAGCCACCTGAAATCTGTTGGAATTGCACTGAGAATATCTGGTGGTGTGCTGGAGGCAATGCAAATTGAAGTGTGGATGATGGATATGTCTAACCAGGCCATGAGTATTGCCATGTCTCAGAATGTCCTCCACTCAATGAGTGGTGGTGCTCATGGAGGGCTAGTTAACAGTGAATGCCAGAGACGTAGGCAGACCTGCATACCTTTGCCTTGACCATACACTTAACACACTCCCTCCAGGTCCTCCTTCATTTCTGGAATGCAGATAGGTGGATCAGCTTCCAGCTGCAAATGGGGACTTCTCTGAGAGTGGTGATAGAGCATCCCCTACCCCACCGTCAGTGCCAAAAGAATCTCAAGTAGCCTCAGTGGCCAAGAGGGAGCCTCTAGGTATGCAAAATCTCTTTATCATGCTGGAGCTCTCTAGAGGACAACATTAACAGTTATCCCAAGTCACAGGGCAGGAAGGCCAGCAGCCTACCTTGACTTCAGCAGCAAGTACAGGGATCATATTCCATAGAAGCTCATGTAAATGTCTTGAAACAATACCTGGATGCAGCAGGCAAGGCGCTGATATTAAAAGGCTACACATTTATCAAAGTTGTGCTGCTTCATTAAATAGCATTTATGTTTTGAGATGTGGGTTGTCGATGTAGCAAATGGTTTTTTCTCCATTCAAATGTTTGCCTTGCACTCCCACCTGCCTTATTTGAAGAGATTTGGAGAGATGGAGTTTGCCCATCACCTCAGATGGTGCATAAAGTGCCAATGGAGAGGCTGGGAGCTAGGAGATGGTGAATAATAACTGTCAAGTATAAGTATAATGTTAATGCTTAATGTAAACAAAGCCAACATGGAGTTCTTATTGAACAGGTATATCAGAAGTATCATGTTGAAAGTTAATGTGAACCACAGGACTCTCTTGCACATCTCTGTTACAGGGAATTATCATCCTGTGTGCCTATTCTGTAACCTCCCACCCTCCTTGTCAGATGAGCAATGCCAGTTATTCAAATAATCCTTATGCATGCCACCCCTTATGCTCTGCGAGTTTGTACAGTGCATAATACCTCATAGTAAAGGAAAGCCTCGCTTGTGCATATTGCAGAGCTATTGACAGTCCAAGCAACAGAATTGTAATAATAAAAAGGCCTGCTCGATCATTGCTCAGATCAAACCCTTAGCTTCCTCACCTGCATCATTAGCCATACTTACATGGGTACATCTTGTACCAAGGATCCATTCCTAAGGCTGCAGCATTTGAAATTGTGAATAGATTACGCATTATGAGGGAATGAGCAAACATCTATAGGATGCACTTTTTGTGTTCACAAACCAATTTGATGTTGAGTGAGTGGAACCCCTTCCAGCTAATGAACTGCTGGTTAGTCCAAGAGAGCATCCATGGTCACATGGGTGTAATCGATTATACCTTCCGCTGCAATGATTGCTGAAGCCAATAGACCTCTCTGGCTGGAGAAGTAGAAGAGACTAAAATCTCTAGTGCTCTTGAACAATATATTGTTCACCTCCTCAGTTCACCAATAAGCTGCAGCCTGGGATATCCAGCACATGGGTCTTGTGGAAGAAGAATTCCAGAAGAAGATCAATGCAATGGTAATGATCAGATTCATGGACTTTGTATGTCCATCCAATGAGACACCAGCTGTTTCTGCAGAATCATACACAGGTTGATGAAAGCTTCCCTCAACAGTGGTAGTCTCCTTTAGCATTGACACTTCAGCACCTGGAGTTACTTCAGCCCAATCTAGAAAACAGGTTGGATCCATCATGGAATGTGACTGTGCAGCCAGTATATTTGGCATTTTTCTATGGTTTGCTGTACCAAAGGCTGGCTGTCTTGATGCCATTGTTGCTAGAGTGTGCCTCTGGTTCTGGATCTACTTTCCCTTTGTAATTTGGAAGGAGAGCCAGGAAGATTGGGTTGACAGTTCTTGCTATCTGCCTTTAATATGCACTATGCTTGCAGGAATTGTCCAGTGGGTCAATCCACCTGCACCAGTCTGCCAGTGCCAGTGGTAGCCCTGCTGAGAGATGGCAGTCGCAATCACTACTCCTCACATTGCTGGTCTTCACCTTCTCAGGGCAAATTTACAGATCACAGCTCCAAAGTTCCTCAGAAGCTACCCACCTTACAAAAGTAAAGGCTGTCTGCCCCATTCTTTTTCTGAATGTTTGCATTAAACCGTAAGGTAACTTTGAAGAGACTGACTTCAACTTGTAAACGTGAGGGCTCACCTGGTTCTGCTTTCATTGAATGGCCAAGGAATACCGTGTCACTTTGTAAATTCCAAAATTAGCATTGTTATCAGATGTATATAAATTTGATCTGGTAAATGAGAAGAAATAGCTTGCCACTGCATTGTAGCAGCCCTACTCCTCCAATTGGCATTATATAGCATTAATGTCCAGTAGCGGGCTGACATGTCCCAACATTATTCAATTCATCCCAACTTCATGTTCCACTCTCCTTGAATTCCACATACACTGTGGTTCAGTGTTCAGCACTGCTGCCTCACAGTACCAGGGACCCGGGTTTAATTCCTGCCTCGGGTGACTGTCTGCGTGGAGTTTGCACATTCTCCCCATGTCTGTGTGAGTTTCCTCCCATAATCCAAAAGATGTGTAGGTCAGGTGAATTGGCCATGCTAAATTGCCCATAGTGTTAGGTGTATTAGGGGTAAATGTAGGGGTGGGTGAATCTTCAGAGAGTCGGTGTGGACTTGTGGGCCGAAGGGCCTGTTTCCACACTGTAGGGAATCTAATCTAAAATGCAGATGTGTAGCATGTACATTTTGTTTTGCACTTTTGCTTATGTCATCCATAGTGCTTATAGATTGTTATCCTATATTTTATTCATTTTTTAACCTTTTATTAAGTTATATATTTCAGCTAATCAACAGAAGGTTTTATCGGCAACTGCATCAAAAAAGGGCTTGGCTAGAAGTTGGTTGAGTTGGGGAATATCAAGCACTGGTCAAGATTTTCAGTGTACAAGAATTAAGTATGGAATGAATGTGCCCACCATTTACTAAACCAAGTCATCCCAAGATTTCTGCCCAAAGTCTGAGTTTGACTTAGCCAAATTTGTGTCCAAGAGCACTACATTTCGAGAGTATACTATTTACAGATAGAGATTGCACTTCTCAGGACTAACATGAAAATTCATTTGAAGATGAGCTAATCCATTCAGATTTCAGTGGCAGTTCCAAATCTTTTCAACAAAAATTGGATGCTTCCAGAAGACTGGAGCAGCTTTATAAAGGGTTGAAGAAATCCAAATCGTTACATGAAATCTGAAGATCCCAAAGCAAAAAAAAATTTAGTTTGCCTCAATGCGTTCAAGAGTAGAAATGATTGAAGTGCCAATGTTGCAAAATGGATTTATTCTAAAATGATGGAAAATCTATTGATAAAACAAAAAGTGATTAACAGTTCAACATATACTCCCTTGCAAAAGTAGTTCCATGAAAATCTAAAGGAAATATGCTGAACCAGTTTACATTATTAATTCAGATACTGTAAAAAGTGGGAATTCCCATGATTTTGATAGGATTTGACTGTCCATTGTATTAGGAGTAAGTTAATTCACTAATTTGTTCCAGTTGTAATGAATGTACTGTTCCAAATATTTGACTGGCCAATGTTTGATAAACGTCGTTGACACTGAAAGCAACGTCGATATTTATTACACTGATCAAGTAGGAAAAGTCCTCTAGCCCTGTAAAGTAAATTAAAGATAATTAGCATTGGCTTTCTGTTAATTAACACTTACTAAAAATTGTAGTATCTCAAGTATCTCTTCTTTAACATAACCACTTTTTAAAAATTGAATTATAATTTTTTTACTAAGGTTGTCCTGCTAATTTTATGAATGCTTTGATATCCAAGAGTGTGACAACTCATTTTTAATCCTTCTGAACTGACTGAATATTAGGAAAATATCTATTTTAAGTAGAAATTTAAAGGAAACTTTCAGCCTTCATACGCAGTTTATACTAAGTGGAACTAGAACATGGTGTATAATTGCTTACTGCACTGTTCCCCATCTTTCTTGCCCAGATCCTACTACTGGGATGTACCATGGTGCTTATCATGGTATATCTTCAAATATGGGACAGGAATAAGACACCATTTTTTTTAATAAACAAGATGGAGCGTGGCAGCTATTTAACACTGTTCACTGGGATGGAATGATGCATAGGGTTGATTGCAAGGCTGTGGAGTCTATCCAGTATAATCATTTAGAACAAATTAGGAGCAATACTTATAGATCAACCACCCAGCATTGTCATAGCTAAAGGCAAACCTTCTGTTGAACGACACTTGATCCAAATGAGCCAGTGAAATACAAAAAATGCATATTTGTCAGCAATTGAAAGATGTTTTTTGAACCTTTCGTAGAAATATTTTAATATCTTCTTCTCTATAATGTTAGGTGTGTGATTTATACATGCTGTAATATCATTTATTTTAAAGTTTGGATTTTAAATATTATCATGTGAGTTTTAGTCTATGTGTTTGAAGGGGTTAAATTATTAACTTATAGATTTTCTGTAGCCATAAAGATTTACTTTACAAACAGTATGAGAGAGATGTGGTGCTGGAAAAACACAGCAGACCAGGCAGCATCCGAGGAGCAGGAGAACCGACGTTTCGGGCATAAGTCCTTCTTCAGTCATTCCTGAAGAAGGGCTTATGCCCGAAACGTCGATTCTCCTCCTCGGATGCTGCCTGGCCTGCTGTGTTTTTCCAGCACCACATTTTTCAATTCTGGTCTCCAGCATCTGCAGTCCTCACTTTCTCCTATTATGAGAGAGATTCAGAGTTCCTGATGTATAATGGAGTTTTGTTTTCACTGGAAGAGTTTTTCATAATATGAACAAAGTAAACGCATTAGGCTTTCAACTTAGAAGTTTTGAGACTGACTTTCTTTTCCGCTTAATTAGGATAAAAATTTTGGGTTTCAGTTTAGCAGCTTGCAGAAATTTTAGCTGCTGGATTCCTGAGAAAGGCAGATTGTTTAGAGCAGGTAAGAAATAGGTTATCTCAGTGTTAGGAGTTTAGTTTAAAAGTATCAGACCATAAATGTTTGGTTAAAACCCTGAAAGGGTTATGTGAAACTGAGAAAGCTTCACTAAGTTCCATTGTTTTAAGTAATGCAATGGTGTTGGGATTGATAGGATGGTATTTTACTGTGTTGTGAAATCTTTAAGTGCCTGTTATGTTTAAATGATTTGGTTTATTCTATTTTATCTTCATTGTTTTTGCATAATAAACTTCATTTTATTGTTAAAATCAAAGCTGCAGCATTTTATGCTTGTGTCTCAGTGAAAGACCACATTGTTTAAACCAGAATACATATCACAATCTGTCAAGCACATTTCAGTCTTCAATCTGACTTGTCCAGTAATAACATCAGCTATGATCTAAATAACATTCAATTTCCAATTTACATTATTAATGAAGAATTTAGCAGGGTGATAAATAGCTCAGTTTCACAAATCTCAGATTAGAATCAGGATTGCTATTAAAGTCATTTTTATATAGTCGACAGAAGCTTTGTCTATCATTTCTTTCTTGATGATTATGAGCTTTTTATATGATTAGAAGAAATGTTCCACTTCCCCACAGTATTCAATAAGTCTAATCTGGCAGGTATTTAAACCAGGAACCCCAAACCTTTTCATCTAAACCTGGTGGTATACATTTGGTGATACTCATAAGCTCTGCTTCTGTCTATCCACCCACGTCACACTCTCCCCAACGCACCATTAATTCTCTAAGAACAGTTTCTATGAGAATACCAATAAGAACTCTTTATTTTATTCCTCCACACACTATTCCCCAATATTTGTCTGTTTCAAAATTTTCCCTTTTCCCTCACATGCCTGTTTTTCTTTGTCCATTGCATTTTTATTTTTAAGTGTGGTTCCTTTATGAGCTAATAATATGGTCCTTTGTATTCTAACTTGATATTAGCTTTAGCCAATCACCAACAACTCGGATAGTGAGAGTTCCAGTGATCAGGTGAACATTTTCTGGTAATGGCCCAGATTTTGAGATAAGAGTACTAGTGAAGCCATCAGCAATCATCATTCGTAAAGTCTGAAACAGACAGTAACTCCTGATGATCACATATGTTGATAACTGCAGAAATCAGGAATCATTGTTGTTATGTCACAGTTCTCTTCGAAATGGTTTGACGCACTTATCTTACCAATATATTGCATAGAATGGCTTAAAGTACTCTATTTGCATGACAGATACAATCACGTTGCTTTAAAGTATTAGCTGTGATAGTTCATAATCTTACTTTGAGTATCGATTTTCTTCATAGTTTTTCAGTCGCTTCATTGTTACATTATCAGTCCATGCTTTTTCTAATGCTTTACGCATTCTCTGCAGATCTTCATAGCGTTTTTTATGTTCATTTATTAAGCTGTGGAAAATAGAAAACACCATTACCAAGTAACATAGCTGCAGATAGATACCTAACCTCCTATATAAATTTCACATTTACCAAACCTCACTCCAAATGAAACCTACGGCAAAATGAGCAACATAGAACATAAAAGTTCCTATCACCTTTGGGACGTAGATCTATTCTGTCACTCAAGTGTGACCTCATCATATTGGATGGAATTCAATACACAGCTCAGCATTAACCCTTTCAGTTATTAATACCTCATACATCTCTACCCAAATATTTCCTTTAAATGGCCATATTTTTCCTATTAAGATCACATATTCATGCCTGCCATCTTTAGTCCAAATGTGTCAAGCATCATGTATGGTGACATCTATTCAAGTGGTTAGCTGCTGCCCCCACTAAGACTGCCTTTCTTCCACTTACTTTTATTGTCCCCTGACTTACCTATGAGGACAACTTCTTTGACTGGATCAGAAGCGAGGCTACATTTTATTTTACCTATCAGCAACTCTGATGGAGATAGTTTACACTTAAGTGAGGTAGACAGGTTGCTGGGAAGAGATGTCAAAGAGCAGCCTTGAGTTCTACGTTCAGAAATACAAATGATCTTTGTTCAAGCTCTTTACCACACGTGTGGGAGAGGCCAGAGACCACTCCGAATCCGGCCTTTACATAGGGCACAGTCACTCTCTTAATATACAGCTCAAATCGGAAGAGAGGTCAATGATGCTCTGATTTCCCCAGTGGGATATAGCATTTTTACACACTTCATGTTACAATAATAACTTTTAACATTGTCATTGTTCCTTTCCCCTTAATCCATACATCCAATCCTGTAAAACACCTGATCAATGATGGACACCGTCGAGGATAGACCTGGGGTCCCCGTGATCTCACGATGTTTACCCGTTAATTCACATTTAAAAGTTAATGGTTATACTCATTCTCAGACATTTCCCAGACTTGTTTATCTGTAAGGGCTGCTCCAATTCTCTTATTCATTTTACTAATTGCATTCCCAATCAAATTCTGCTACTGATCTCATATTTCCCACTGTTCTAATCATAGGAGACACAAAAGGAAATTAGTTTTTTCTAATTGCTATAAGATTCATACTATAAAGTTAGTTATATGTAATATGTAAAGTTTTATGTTTACACCTACTGTTAGCATTGTTTACTTAATGAATTGTGAGTAGTTTTGGTCCTACCTGACCTTGGAGGCTCAGTTAAATACCGCCCCTCTATCTTCCAGCTACATTATAACTCATTATAGTCACAGACCATCTTCTGAAATGAAATTTACTGTCCCTACTCTGGCTAAATCTTTTTACCTAATAAGACATCAGCTTTTTCATTGATAAGACTAAAACTCAATCACTTTCACAGCTCAATGAACTTGTCTGATCTCCTAGAGTTTTACAAGACATATCTCAAACTTATCATTTGTCTCCATTATTGTGGGTCTTATTTTTCATTTTAATGCTTGCTACAAACTTCAGGATTCCTGTTCTCACACATCTCTTATCGAACTGTCTCCCACACTCATCTGCAGCTGTGGTTTTTACAGAACTCCCTGTATATTAATTTCTAAGATTCTTTGTTCAAAATTTGGTCAACCTTGAAGTAACTCCTTCTCAAAGCTACCACTGTGCTAACTAATGGCCTCACTTTAATGCTGGATCAGGCAATCTAATTCTGGTATTGCAGCCATATTTATGCCAACAGGCAAACATATTGTGCCATCTCTGACCAGGGCTGCCCCAACACAAGGAATTTAGCAACAATATAAAAGTTAGCATTTTTTTAAAAATCAAAGTGGCTTGACTGCCAGGACCCCACACTCAACTTCCCTATTTGGTTATAGGTACTAAGGCAATCTTGTAATATGTTCAAATCCAGAACTGACTAGAGTAGGATGAAGCACTTGTTAACAAACTATGGTCTATTGTCTTACAGGACCTTGTCTGAGATTCCAAGGATTGTGAATATTTTATAAAAATCCTGACAACTTCAACTGTTGTGATGATCCATAACTTGTACATCTCAGGCCAGTGTGAAAAATAACAATGATATAAGACCCCATGCCAAACATGGAAAGGTCTGGTCTAATGTATTCTCATGACCTGGTGGAGAAAATGGTGAGGCTTACACCGCTTGGGTCTGTGAATATCTCAAATTTCACAGTTGGCTGTGAGCCTTTAATCACTTTTGAGATCCCTGGTTACCATACTGATGACCATGTTCTGGCTCCTGTGAAATTGATGATTCTGCTTAAATAGCCAATGCTATCACGTTATAAATTACATCTTGTTATTAAGACAACTGTTTCCTTTCATTAAAACTCTCTAGTGATTTGTCCTCAAACACTACTAACAAATTAGTCCTTAAACATAGTACAGAGAAAGAGGATTGGTATCAACACTCTACCTGAACCACAAGCTGCCAATGGTTGGTTCTGCAAACAAATGACACTTTTCATGGAAACACAGGAGATGTTACACCTATCCTTTCATACCCTCTCTACAGACCATCCAAGACCTCACACATTCCTTAAAGTAAAAGCAGTGATTTACACATATTTCTTTTAAACTAGCATACTGTACTCATTGCTGAAAGTGTAGTCTCCTCTACATCAGGGAGCCCAAACACAGATTGGGCGATGCCTTTGAAGAACGTGTCCATTCAATCTGCAAGCTTCACTTCTAGCTTCCATTGGTCTGTCAATTCAATTCTCTGTCTTACTCTCATGCTGGCATTTCTGTCCTTGGTACTGTACTGTTCCAGTGAAGCTCAAAGTAAGCTTGAGGAACAGCACCTCATCTTTAAATTAAGCACTTTATGTCCTTCTAGAGTTAGGGGAGAAAGTGAGGTCTGCAGACGCTGGAGATCAAAGCTGAAACTTTATTGCTGGAACAGCACAGCAGGTCAGGCAGCATCTAGGGAACAGAAGATTCGACGTTTCGGGCACATGCCCTTCTTCAGGAATGAGCAGAGAGTGTTCAGCAGGAGAAGATAAAAGGTAGGGAGGAGGGACTTGGAGGAGGGGCATTGGAAATGTGATAGGTGGAAAGAGGTCAAGGTGAGGGTGATAGGTCGGAGTAGGGTGGAGGCGGAGAGGTCAAGAAGAAGACTGCAGGTCAGGAAGGCGGTGCCGGGCTGGAGGGATTCTTGTTTATTTTCTTTGTTTATTTTCTTGTCCCATCACCATTCCCTTTGACTCTGAAGACTAACTCTTCTGTTATTCAGTCTTGCCTGACTTCACCCATACATAGACCTTCCTTATTACTCTTGTCCAACTACCTTGTGCTCCAGACTTATTACCAACTTTTTCCAATTCTGATGTAAGGTCACAGACTTAAATGTTAACTCTTTTCTCTCTGCTAATGTTGCCATAATCTGCTGAATATTTTATGTTTTTTTTATTGGACAAACTTGTAATTTACACAAGTACCTCTTCAATCTACCAGAAAGTAGACTGAGCAAGTGTGGTAGGATGAGGTTGGATAGGAATTGTTAAACCATCTTGTTTAACATCAGGTGAACACACAAGACAACTGCTATATTCAGACCTTTTACGTGAACTAGTACAATTTGTGTTTACATGAAATTAACAATGAATTGAAAGGTCAGTCATGTCAGTCCATCAGCTTGACGCAGATTTAGTTTTCAACTCCTCTCTTGTGTACGCCATCCTTCTTGGAGATGTTTACTGCCTGACTGCTCTTATTTGCTCCGAACAAATATTTACTATTGAGGATAATTTCAATTTTAGGTGAAAGTGTAAACCCTGCAACATTAGCTCAACCATCTATTAAACAATTCTGATTTTAATTTTCATTCATGATAAATAAAACAGAAGGAATTCCAACCCCTTTCTCATTTTTTCCTTTCCTATATGTGCTGCAAAACATGAATATCTCATATTGTCAAGCAGTAACGGGTTTGCGGACTTATTCCTTAAGTAAAATATATAGTTACCCACTAAGACACAGATTGGTGACCTCAGTGATCTCTCCCTTTCCTAAGCTTGAGGTAGTGGATGTTCAATTTAAGGAACATCTTTGAATTCATTGGAAAATTTGGTAAAGAAAAATGCAAAACACTGGTCAGAAGAGTTAAGCTCAGTAGCTTTGTTGATTTGCCATTGTTCATGCAGAAGTAAACATGTATAACATCTGTTAAAGATAAGCCATGCAAAACAAGATTAGAATTTAACTTACCCTTTTCTGTTTCTTTCCAACATATCTAATTCAGTTTTCTGTTCGTACAGTTGATTCAGAATGGCATTCCTCTTACGGTCAGCAGCAGCCTGCATCTGCTCTTTGTAAAGGTTATAAGCAATTTGCTTTTGTTCTTCTATCTTTCCAGCTGGCTCAGAGTTACCAAAGATTGGTTCAGAGGAATCAGGTACTGATGCTGGTAATTGACGTGGTTTCTCTTTTCTCTAGATGTGGAAGGGATAGTTATTACATATATGAATAAGTGTCTTTTGTCATATTAGCTGCAGACAAATAGTCAATAATCAGCAAGTTAGCACATTGTAAATCAAAAGTAATTAATAATAACCACACCAGGCATCATTCTAACTATTAAAGAGGGAGAAGGTGATGGGTTAAAGGCTGGAAAATACTGGTCAGTTGGAAATCTGGCATGATCTCATCAACATTTGTCAAGTACCTTTAAAACAGAGTGAGAAACCACAATTTTTCTGTAGGCACAGTCATTAAAAATGCAAACAAACAATTTATTTGTGGCTATTACCCAGTATTCTGCTTTTTCAATCAGCGCTTGAGTTTCCCAAGCTGTGTGAAGAAGAAGCAGGGCAAACAAGACAAAAGCTTTGCCAGAGTCGTTGATCAATGACATTGACAGACTGAGATCCTTTAAACAATTCAACTACAGAACTGTAGGCTTGCCAATGGTGAAAGGCTTGTGCTCCCAGGACCTGTTCTGAAAGCCTCATTTCTTGGTTTACAGGTGATTGCTAACATTTGGAAGTCATTTCACCCACCCTGCAAACCCTATGCATAGCCTACTCACTCACTTGGGACACCTCACCACCTTTTGCACACTTGCTCCACCGCAAACAACTGTGATACCCGTTCAATTAATCTCATTCAGTTCTTCCCTTTGTCTCATTTCAGGAGAAAACAGCCAGAACAAAGCAAAGAGAGCCCGGGGTGGAGGAGGATCAACGTTTGGCTTCTCACCCCCTATGAAGAGAGGATCCTGGCTCTCAAAGGTGAAGAGAGAGACCACTTTTGCAGGAATGCCAAATCATCCCTGTACAGACAACTGAGTATATAGCACTCTTCATTCCAATGCAACTCCCACAGCAATCCACTGTCAGTCTCATTAATTCCATACTACCCCCAATCATCAGCCACAACTTGGTCTCTCTCTTTTGTCTTTCATGTAGTGCCAGCATCCTCATTATCGACCACTGCAAAATGGCTGGCATACCACAAGGCCATCTCCACAACCTCTGAGCAAAAGTACCAAGGGCTGAGAGAAAGAATCAGCAAGGCTGCCTCTTGCACATCCTACCACCTCAGATACTGACACCTCATTGGGAACTTTAGCCGTAGAAAGCGTGGAACTCCAATCTGTTGAGTACCTCAATGTGACAGCTTCAGAGCTGGTCGAGGAAAAAATGCCCAAGCTGTTGGGACGTGGGGGATTGCTGAGGGCCAGCCACTTGCTCTGCCTCCTAAAGGGGAGGGCCTTGTACTGTCAGTAATCAAGAGTTTTATCAACATGTACAAGAAGGAACAGGAGCAGCAGACAGATATGTGTGATGCTATGGCCCTCGTTGCCCTGAAGCTGCAACAGTGCAGTGAGATATGTGACTGTTAGGCTGCCTCCATGGACACGATGGTGGCTACTAAGAAGAGTCTCAGAGTCTGCTTAGGACACGCACATACCTACAGTCATTCCCCCAGGTGTTTGTCCTTAGAACTGAAGGCATGATGACAGGGGAATGGGGAATCTGTTGAGCACTCTAGGTGCTCATCCTCGCAAGGACACAGGGAAGGAGTCACCCAGCTAATGGATGGAATGAACATTGTCCCCTCTGAGGTCTCCACTCAAGACACTCCAAATGTCACCTCTTCCTCCACATTGCCTGACTTCTTCAACTTTGGAAGTTCTCCCTGAGAATGGTTGATTTGCCTCTGGCAAGAAGATTCTCTGTGTCACCAGTAAATAAACACCTATTAGTCAGCCCAATCAAATCTTCAGTGTCAAGGGGTTCCACTGCTGAGCAGGCTCACTACACCCCAGTATGTATCCAAGAAGTACATGAAGAGGTAGTGAGAGAGATAGAGACAGAGACAGAGACAGAGAGAAAGAGTTTATGAAGAGCACTTTGGTGACACAGAGGACAAAGCACCATACATTGTCTGGCACTTATTAAAAATAGTACTTCTTTGACCTTCCATTTTGTAGTTTGTTTTGTAGCCCCAAATGTACCTGTGCCAGCATGATGCCTAACTTCATGTCTACTCAAGTACACAGATTGTACCATGAATCAATGGCTGTATTGAGAGCCTGCTGCAGCTATTTGGGAGCAAGATTAACAAGGCATATACAGGCAATGAGTCCTGCTGACACCATCAACCCTCTTTCCTTGCCCCATGTCCAAAAATGTTGGTGTAAATAAGGTGACCAGCAATGTCTGGGGCAGGGAGCTGTGCAGCATATAGGGAGCCAATGCTTTAGGATGCCAAAGGATAAGGGATACAGCAGATCTATGTTCTATACGGTGCATGGGTTGGTGAATAATGTTTTGTTTCCTTTAAAATTAATGGATCTTGCAGCCCTTTCCCTCAACGGTTGAGCAACGTATCCTGTCCAATCCATCTGTGTTTGCAGCTGATTTCTTCCTCATTGTGCACTTTCAATTTCCAGTATAATGGAAGCTGACAGTGAGTGCTCCTCGAACAGTGGTTTCCAGCCTCTATCTCTATATGTCCATGAGCTTCCAAACATCCAGGTCTTCATTCTGTAGCCCTTCCCGTGAACCCCATTGCCATGCACCTTCCCAAGTCATCACCCAATCAGATTCCACAGCCTGTACCTGCCCATCTTTGCCTCCCAGTGATGACTATATGAGGTGTGATCATACACTGTACCCCTCCTCCTTGATGCTAGGGTACTCTTGACCATGAACAAACCCCACTCCCACATGACACCCTTTCAATCTATATTTTACCTTCTATCCCTTGTAGATAATGTTGCTCCTTTCACCATTGTCATCCCCTCTTTTCTCAGCCTGCAGCCCTTAGTCCCACAGACTAACTTACCACCTCTCCTTCCCACAACCCTCTTGTTCTCCTTCCATCTCACTTTACCCTTAGTTTTTCTGGATGGACCCGCTGGACTGACCCGCTCATCCCTTGAACGTTCTAAACTGAACAAGAAGTGACCAGACAAGTGGAGTACTGGTGGTGTACAGATCTCCTGAAATCAACACGGACATCCACTACAAACCGACCGACTCCCACAGCTACCTGGACTACACCTCCTCCCACCCTGCCCCCTGTAAAAACGCCATCCCATTCTCCCAATTCCTTCGTCTCCGCCGCATCTGCTCCCAGGAGGACCAGTTCCAAAAACGTACAACCCAGATGGCCTCCTTCTTCAAGGACCGCAATTTCCCCCCCGACGTGGTCGACGATGCCCTCCACCGCATCTCTTCCACTTCCCGCTCCTCCGCCCTTGAGCCCCGCCCCTCCAACCGCCACCAGGACAGAACCCCACTGGTCCTCACCTACCACCCCACCAATCTCCATGTACAGCGCATCATCCGCCGTCATTTCCGCCACCTCCAAACAGACCCCACCACCAGGAATATATTTCCCTCCCCTCCCCTATCAGCGTTCCGTAAAGACCACTCCCTCCGTGACTCCCTCGTCAGATCCACACCCCCCACCAACCCAACCTCCACTCCTGGTACCTTCCCCTGCAACCGCAGGAGGTGCAAGACTTGTGCCCACACCTCCCCCCTCACCTCCCTCCAAGGCCCCAAAGGAAACTTCCATATCCGCCACAGATTCACCTGCACCTCCAAACACATCATCTATTGCATCCTCTGCACCCGATGTGGCTTCCTCTATATTGGGGAGACAGGCCGCCTACTTGCGGAGCGTTTCAGAGAACACCTCTGGGACACCCGGACCAACCAACCCAACCACCCTGTGGCTCAACACTTCAACTCCCCCTCCCACTCCACCAAGGATATGCAGGTCTTTGGACTCCTCCATCGCCAGACCACAACAAAACGACGGTTGGAGGAAGAGCGCCTCATCTTCCGCCTAGGAACCCTCCAACCACAAGGGATGAACTCGGATTTCACCAGTTTCCTCATTTCTCCTCCCCCCACCTTGTCTCAGTCAAATCCATCGAATTCAGCACCGCCTTCCTAACCTGCAATCTTCTTCCTGACCTCTCCGCCCCCACCCCAGTCTGACCTATCACCCTCACCTTGACCTCTTTCCACCTATCACATTTCCGACGCCCCTCCCCCAAGTCCCTCCTCCCTACCTTTTATCTTAGCCTGCTGGACAAACTTTCCTCATTCCTGAAGAAGGGCTTATGCCCGAAACGTCGCTTCTCCTGTTCCCTGGATGCTGCCTGACCTGCTGCGCTTTTCCAGCAACACATTTTCAGTCCTGAAAGGGTTAGCCATACCAACATACTAACTGCTGTGGAGCAAAAGGACTGATCATGATCCACTCCCTAGTCTACAAATGATTTGGAGATGCCGGTGTTGGACTGGGGTGTACAAAGTTAAAAATCACACAACACCAGGTTATAGTCCAACAAAACCTGTTGGACTATAACCTGGTGTTGTGTGATTTTTAACCTAGTCTACAAACGTATGGACTACCTGACTGAGATTACCCAGACATGCCCCTGACTGTGATCAATCACTTCAACTAAGAGGATAAGTGTCCGTCTTTGACTTACTGTGTGGGGACCCCCAGACTGATGGGTTACTTCGCTGAAGACATTTTGAGATATCAGTGCTTGCTGAATGCATATGCAGTGTGCTCATTGTGTAGACCGCTGGCACAGGGGTTCAGGTGTGAGATTGATGCTGTATACTGCAATACAGCCCTTAAATAAGGACTGTTGACCAGCAAATGAGTTGCCTGGTTCTGTGACTTCACTAATTAGCATGGCAAGACAAGACAGGCATGGTCCAAACATGCAGGTATGCATTACACGATTGAGAGCTAAGAATATAAGCAAGTAGCCATGCACTGCAGCCTGGTCCAAACAATGAGCTGGGGCCCTGGCCATAAGCACAAAGTGTCCTTGCAGCAGTCTTTCAATGCTAGCTGCCTGGTGTCTGTGCTTCCTACACAGTTTGCAAATGTCTTGGAAATAAGCATGGTGATCGCAAGAACATGGCAAATTCTAGACTTCAGTGTCAAAGGATGAAAGGTCCGTGCATCTGGTGCCTGTGGATTATGCCCCGAGATGCTCTCTAGTCCTAAGCAGGATAAAAGTCCTTCAAATCAAGCATCGAGCTCTGATTTGCATGGTTGGGCTTGCACCATTTCTAGCTTGTTTGGTGGAGTAGGATGCTGAACATTTATGAAGTGAGTTGAGCCATTAAGAAGGAATTTAAGAAGCAATAAAACCCTCAAGCTGGCAATTTGCTACTGTCTTGCAAAAAAAGCACCAAGTCTCCTATAAGATCCCACCTATTATCATGTTTAAAGTCTAGATTGTATCCAAAGGCCCATAAATGCCTCATATAAACAACTTGATCTCAAAACCTAATTTCAGTAAATACACAAACTGGAAACATAAATGCAACCCAGGGTGGTTTGCAGAAAGCTTTCTGTGGCTGATGCCTTATTTATCTCACATGGTAAAACTAAGTTGAAATCGAAGGTTAGGGTCTGCTCCCTTATCTTGCCTGGGGGAAAGCATGGAGAGCAAACATGGTAGAAGCAGGCATGGCAATAGTAATATTGATACAAGGCAGGAAATTTTGCTTTGGTTTTTTTTTTCACTGTAGTATATTGTCTTTGCCCCTTCAATGATTCTTACATAGATGTCTAAACAAACACTAATTATTATTGTGCTCCTTTTATGTATGCACATATTTCTTAATTATTTACCTGCACATCCAGTCCTTTCTTGTAGGCCTCTATTTGTTCATGCCTCTCCTTCTGATAGTACTGCCTCTGGACAGCAAGACTATAAAACAAAAGACATTCTTTAGAAAAGAATCATACATTGGACCAGTTTGTAATTTTACATTTGACAAAATATGGATCAAAATTGTTCAGAAATCTCTGAGAATTCCATAGACAATAAAAAGATTGAAAAATAAGAACAAACATGAAACAAGAATTAAGAAGCTTACTAAAGAGATTGGGCAGAGATTTACTGAAGGCCAGTCAACAGATTGATAAGAAGTCTATCCCACAGCCAAACAGAGTGCGGGTGGCCTAAATTGTTACAATTGGAAGGAGCTGCTAGCTAATCTGATTGTCTTCAGTCCTTACAAAACCACAGCTCAGTTGTGAACACTGCTAAAACAGCAAGCAGACATAAAATGAAATAACTTAATAGACCCAGCAAAGTTGGGGGCATGGAATGGGGAGAGTTTGTGATATTTTTCATGTTCTCCCAGAAGGGCAAATAAAATCCAGCATATGATCAAGAAATCCGTTTTGATGAAGTTTTTAATGGCGGCACGGTGGCACAGTGGTTAGCACTGCTGCCTCACACCGCCAGAGACCCGGGTTCAATTCCCGCCTCAGGCGACTGACTGTGTGGAGTTTGCATGTTCTCCCCGTGTCTGCGTGGGTTTCCTCCGGGTGCTCAGGCTTCCTCCCACAGTCCAAAGATGTGCAGGTCAGGTGAATTGGCCATGCTAAATTGCCTGTAGTGTTAGGTAAGGGGTAAACGTAGGGGTATGGGTGGGTTGCGCTTCGGCGGGTCGGTGTGGACTTGTTGGGCCTGTTTCCACACTGTAATGTAATGTAATGTAATGTAATCTAATCTAATCTAAGAAAGATTAGAGAGATACAAAAAGACTTTTGGAAGAAAATTCAAGAATGCATGAATGCAATGACGAAAGATTTGCTGTGATGGTACAGTAAAGAGAATATACCAGCATGCACAGAATGAAGTTAGAAATGTAAGTCATGCAGGCGAGAACATAAGGTTGAAGGAGGTTACAAAAATAAAATAGATTGACACAATATAGAGAACTATAAAGGAGCATGAGAATTTTTTTTAAAATCACTACAATGGGAATAGGACCAAGTGGAGATCAGCAAAGATAGAGGTAATAAATGACAGGAACTTTGGATGGAATATGAAAGATCCCATAGTTTTTTAAAATATGGAAATGAACCTACGGAGCCAAGAATCTAAGGTAGCATACAATCATCATTATGTTACAATTATGAGGTTTATTATTATATTTTGGGACTAAAATTTTACATTTAGGGTAAATGAATGGGTTCATGTGACCTGTCATTTTGTTTTATTCATTTGTGGAATGCGGGCAGTGCTGGCTGACAAACATTTTATTGCCTGCCATTCATTGTGCTTGAGAAGGTAGTGGTGAACTGCCTTCTTGAACCATTGTAGTTCATATGCTGTAGGTTAATCCATAATGCTCTTAAAGAGGGAATTCCAGGATTTTGACCCAGCAATAGTGAAAGAACGGCAATATATTTCCAAACAGGATGGTGTTTCCAAGCAGGAAGGGAATTAGCAGCTGGTAATGTTTCCATTCATCTGCTGCCCTTCTTCTAGACAGAAGTAGTCATGCATTTGGATGCTCATGTCTCAGGATCTTTGGTGAATTTCTGCAGTACATCTTATACATTGTACATAATGCTGCTACTGAACATCAGTAGTGGATGGAGTGGATGCTTGTGGATGTGCTACCAACAAGCTTCACAATCACGTTGTGAATTCTGCCTTACACTAATCCTGGTGATTTAATTGTTCATGATCAAAGGAAGGTTTAGTTTGTTTTACTCAGAATGTATTTATGCTGGGAGATAATAACAGCCTCTGATTAACAATGAGTAGATTTTGAGCTCCCAAAGCCCCAGAATCATGTCAGAGATATTGGGTTTAAACAATTGTATTGTAAAGTGTACATTTACTTCTCAGATGAAAGGGAATTCAGATCAAGAATATTTATTCAATACTTTCATAACACCTGGGGGAAGAGGGCCAAGGAAGCCATTTTGGGGTAACATTTCAGGCTTTCCTTGAATTCAATAAATATTTCAGACAGGAGTTTTTGTGTGGTCAGCTAAACTATAAACTGGTTAGTTTTGTGAGCTGCCATTGCTAGGTATGTAAGGGAAACCGTCTTGAGTAAAGGAAATGTAAACCCTGGCCATCTAAGGCTTCCAGAATATTCAATCTGGCATGGCTGGTGGAATCATTTAGTAAATTTTACTGCTGATGGTAGGTTTGAAGAATGCTGTGAAAATTGAAGAAAATGCCTGGAGGTGGTCTCAAATGTTTCTTGACCAAATGGAAATATGGGAAACCACTGGAAACAGCCTTGGACAGTTTATTAAAAGGGCTGTAATTCTAAAGTGTGATGGGTGCTAACGACGGAAAAGAATTGTCATTTATTAATTTAAAGTGTAAGTACCTACAAATGAAAATAGAATTTAGTCAATATGCTTTCAGTCTTTTGTTATAGTAAAACTCCTAAAATTTGACATTTTGTAGTGCCATTCATTCAGCTATCAATTGGAAGTTCAACTATCTTTTTTTTAACTTTATAGGTTTCCATGGAGGTCACAATAATTAGCATCAATATGAAAATAAACTCTTTCAAAAATTATAACATTTTTGAATAATTTATTCCAACTTCAGCCTCTTCTCACCATTTTAGTTCCTTCCAATATTCTTGTTAATTTATTTGAAATTATGCAAGATCAATGCTGGATTATATCATCCATTTTCTAGGTGTGAAAGAGGTTAATACAGAGTTCACTATTACCTTCTCATGGGAGATTAAATGCTGGCCTTCTGAATGACATTCATATAATGTGGCTACTTGCCTTCATGGTAAAATTGCAAACTTGATACATATAGGCTACGTCTCAACAATAAATTGAAACAACCTACTCTTCAGCCAATTGAACTTGTTCCAAGCGATCCATAAACTCTTCATCCTGTCTCTTTTTTTCCTCTCTTTGCTTTTTCTCTTGAATTTGTTCAGTTAGGCACCGTGCGTACTGCTGTTGCTTCAGAAAGACTGGTGGTGTCAAGAGTCTGTTTTGAAATATGTATCCTTTCTGAAAGCAAACCCCAAACATTATTTCTCAGATATATTAGACATAAAATAAACAAATTTTCAATGTTGTATTGAATTTATTACTTTTCAAAATTGTAATTTTTAAGAAGTAAAAGCACACTTTTCAACAATTTTTTTCAAAAATAAATACAAGTTACATTGCTAAAGCAGATGTCTGCAACTGTTCAAAATGTAATGAAAGCAAACGTTTAAACACCAGATGTGCTTAATTGCATATATTCAAAGTAATTGATGTTGAATGCAATAAAATGCCTGTACACAAAATATCCTGCTGTCTCAACTTGAAATCATAGACAAATAGTTAAATGATATATGTTTTAAAAGCTCAATTTACAATGCAAAATGCATTTATAGTAAATCAATATGGGCCAACAACTTCGACATTAATTTACCAATTTTATATTTGAGGGTGGTGATACCATAGTCTTATACTCACTAGACTAGTAAATCAGAGACCCAGGCAATGCTTTGAGGACTTGGATTCCATAACATATGGTGGAATTTGCAAAATGTGTGGAATTACGACTTAGAAATCTAATAATGATCATGCAACTGTTGTCAGCTGTCATAAATAGTTTGGTGCACTAATATCCTATAAAGAACAGGCATATTTGTGCAGCTTCCTTTTAGGGAAAGAAAACCACTACCCTTACCTGATTTGGCCTACATATCACTCACTCTAAATTTTCAACAATGTGATTAACTCTTAACTGCTCTTTGTCAGTTGTATCGAAACGCTAAAACTTTCCTAAAATGGAATGAAACCAGATTAATCACTTGGCATCAACTTAGGTACTAGCAAAAAAGCAACAACTCAGCCATGCTGATCTCACAAACTCCTCCTTATTGACATCTGGGGGGTAGCGACAAAATTGGGAGACTAATCGAACAACAGCTAATATCTTCATACTTCGGAATCATACTTGGCAGACCAAGTACCAGACAACACCTTTACTATCCAAGGGTATGTCCTGTCCCACTGGCAGGACAGACGCAGCAGGGACATAGCTACTAGACTGGGTATGTGGCAAGTGCTGAAGGAACCAAGAGAAGAAAAAACATGCTTGACCTCATCCTCACCAATGCATCTGCCTACGATAGTATTGCTAGGAATGATCAATGCACAATCATGTGGAGACAAGGTCCTGTCTTAACTTTAAGGATACCCTTCATTATGCTGCATGGGATTACCACTGTACTAAAATGGGATAGATTTTGCACAAGGCTGGGCATCCACGAGATGCTGTGGGCCATTATCAGTCTCAGAATTATACTCAAACACAATCCATATCGCATACCTCCTGCTTTAATAGGATCACCTTTGATTCAATAGAGTGATAAGAAAGGCATGTTAGGTTCTGTGCCAGGCATACGCAAGAATGGGGTGTCAACCTGGTGAAGCTACAACATAAGCCTGTTTACATGTCAAACAGCATAAGCAGCAAGTTATAGACAGGGTAAAGCAATTTGACAACCGATAAATCAGATTTAAGCTCTACAGTCCTGCCACAGCCAATGGTGAAAAGTGGTGGACCATTAAACAATTCACTGAAGAAGGAGACTCCACGAATACCCAACATGTCAGTACAAAAGCTATGGTAGAAGATTTGTAACAATTTTGGCCAAACGTGACAAGTGGATGGTCCAACTTGACCTTCTGAGGAGGCCCCCAACCATCTTCATCTTCATCAGTGACCCTCCCTTTGTTGTATGGTCAGATGCAGGATATTTGTTGCTGATTGCATAATGTTCAGCAACATTCATCCTTCCTCAAATTCTGAAGCAGTCCATACCCAAATGCAGCAAGACCTGGACAGGACTTGGGTCAGATTCCTGGCTTGGGCTGACAAGTGGTAAGTGAAATTCGCAGCACACACGTCCCAGGCAATAGTAATTTCCAATAAGACAGAATGTAACCATAACTCCCTGATGTTAAATGTCATTACCATCATTGAATCCCTCTCTATCAAATCCCATTAGCAAGGATTACTATTGATTGGAAACTGAACTGGACTACCTATATACAGTGGCTACAAGAGCAGATCAGAGATTAGAAATCCTGCAGTGAGTTACTTTTCTCCTGGCTCCTTAAGTCTATCCACCATCAACAAGAAAGAAGTTATTATATGATGTAATAGTCCCCACCTGCCTGGATGAGAGCGGCTTCATCAACAATCAAGAAGCCTAGTATCATCCAGGATGACACAGCCTGCTTGATTGACACCACATCTGCAAACTCTCCATCCCTCCATCACTGGCCCACTGTAGCAGCAGCGTATACCAGCCACAACATACGTTGCAGAAATTCATTGAAGTTCCTTTGTCAGCACCTTCTAAGCCCATGACCACTACCATATAGCAGGACAAGTCATGTTCAACTGTAGGCCACTGCTAACAGGTATTCTCCCTTCTCCCCTCTTTCATTCACACCCACTCATTCTACTTTAGCATTGCTGCCAATATTGCAGGTGGCCTGCAAACCCTCTAAACAGCATCAAGAGACCCAACCAGCTTCTGTGACTTGAGAAAATGAAGTTGATGAAGTTCAAAGCCTGATTTCAGATAAACTTAAAGAACTAATAAGACTTGTAGCTATCAATGCTTCCATAAAGAATTTGAACATTTCCACAAGATTTTCAAGATCTCTCTGAGATATGTCAATCTGTGTAATAATGGTCAAAAGCACCTCCAGAAAGTAAATCCACTTTCAGGTATATGGCAGATGATATTCTTCCAATAAATTCCTAAACCAAAACCCAAGGGCTATCAAAGTTTAGATGTCTTCAAGCCTCATTCTAAAAATTACAGTGGCATCTGTTGCATCTCCAGAGGCAGCTTGCCCATGTGGTTGCACAGAACTTGGGTCAGCTCTGATTCATTGAATTGCTGCTATGGAAATGCACAAGGGAGCTATTATTCCCAAACTTTTATTTAATTCAAAATAGACACAATGTCTGGATATGTTCCCTTCTCCTACGGAGCACAAGTTCCTGAATATGAATAAATGTGGCTTTGAACAAACATTAGTGAGTCATATTCCAAGCCCAATTGAGATTCTTAAACTGGTTGTTGTGTACTTCTTAGTACAATTCAGTTTTCAACCTTTCAAATTCTCTACATTGCCCTAGTTCCAGCAGAATTTCTATGGGAATGAATCACAAAAATCTTAAACACAAAGAATAGACTGTCATTTTTGCCATTGAAAAGTCATTGGATTTTCACTTTCAAATATTTAAGTTTTGGGTCTTTATGATTACAGGTAAAATATACTTAAAGCAAATAATTCCAGAAACAGCACATTCATGCATTGTTTATGCCTTACATAAGAGTCTTTGCACTTTGAATTCTTCTTTCTCTTTTTGGCTTCAGCGACTCCTATATTGAATGCTGAAATCCTTTGGTTGATTTCTCTGTTAGCCAACATTTCACACTAAGACATAACAGAAATACATTAACTGCAATTAAGAACAAAATGGATAAAAATGTCAAGAGAATATTTGTAGCACACATTGCCATTTAAAGTACACAAAATTAATTATTTCCTACATCTGTATACATACAATCAACAGTGATTACACTGTCACTATTAGACTAACTTCTAATTCCATATTTTATTGAATTCAATTTTAATCATAGAGGAGCCATAGATTTAAGGTGAGAGGGGAGAATTTTAAAGGATATGCTAGACAAGCTTCTTACTCAGAGGGTAAAGTGAGGTCTGCAGATGCTGGAGATCAGAGCTGAAAATGTGTTGCTGGAAAAGCGCAGCAGGTCAGGCAGCATTCCTGAAGAAGGGCTTATGCCCGAAACGTCGATTCTCCTGTTCCCTGGATGCTGCCTGACCTGCTGCGCTTTTCCAGCAACACATTTTCAGCTCTTACTCAGAGGGTGGCAGATACCTGGAATGCACTGCCCAAGAGGTGGTAGAAACAGACATGATAGCAATATGCAAGAGGCATTCAGACAGACACATAAACACGCAGGGAATAGAGGGATGAGGACCTTGTGCAGGCAGATGGGATTAGCTTAGAATGGCATCATGGTTGGCACAGTCATGGTAGGCTGTCAGTGCATATTTAAAGTTCAACATTTAAGAAAACTATCAAAGAATTACAGCATTTGGTGGAATTTAATTCCCAATCTTAGAGCCGGGTTTGGAGGTGTAGGGATGTGTGTTGTATAATGAGGTAGGAAAGTGCAGGGTGAAGATTCCATCATATTCCTTCCCCACACTAATTTAGTCCATGATGGGAAAGCTCGAGGGTGGCCTTTCCACTGGATCTAATTGAGGCCTTTAGTGGTCAGATAAGGTAACTGAAGGGCCTCAAGTATCATCACTGATACTGAGCCAGAGTAAGACTCTCCCAAAGTGTTGTACTTTAAATTAAACTCATTCCTTTAATCAATGGGGCCTTCTTGTCTGACCTACGTGAACCAAACCCATACATCTTGAAATACCAGCACAGAATCACCAAGTCACTTTTCCTTTACCTGTACACAACACTCTAGCTGTGGCCAGCCAGCTTGATGGCTGAACCGAGGAGATTCTAATCTCCTGGTTACTGTTTTTAAATTCAACGTTATACATATTGACAAACACGTGACACACTACCAGTGAACAGTCAAAACAAAATTACAAAGAAATGGGATCCTGAAAACAAATGCCTCAAAGTCCCCCTATAACCAACAGGAAAAGCAATACACAGAACCAACAAAGTTAACTGCATCACAATCTTCCAAATAAAAACACACAGAGAGCAGCTGAATAAGTGCATAAAAGGAAACCCATATGCCAGCATTCCCAGTGAAATGAACTCTTCCCAGAGATGCACAAAATGCAATATACATATGTAAACACAATTCAATCACAAAATACATAAGATACAGCGCAAACACAATGTGCATGTAAGGGTACAGTGCAAACCACGAGAGTCCATTCGAAGACATAGTCCACTCATGAGACAGAGTCCAC
This sequence comes from Chiloscyllium plagiosum, assembly GCF_037043375.1. NCBI lineage: Eukaryota > Metazoa > Chordata > Chondrichthyes > Orectolobiformes > Hemiscylliidae > Chiloscyllium > Chiloscyllium plagiosum. The sequence goes on from NW_028270144.1 coordinate 63,009,825, forward strand.
TCACAAAATGGGGCTGCCCCCGACACAGGGGCACTCCCAGAGTTCGCCATCTCACCCAGAATCCCAAACTGGAACCTGCCTCCGATAGCAGGGTTCACTCCCGACGGCAGGTCCTCCTTCCAATGGCAGGGTGCACACACTGCACACAAAGACTTGGCTCCCCCATGAGGTCCGGTCCACTCATACCACCACAATCCACTCCCTGAGGCCTAGCCCCCACACAACAAATTGGCCTACTCCATGAGGTTGGGCTCACTATGGATGTTCAGTCCATGCACAGGAATCGAGGCAGGGCAAGTAACAGCTGACCATCGAACAAATAATAAGTCCCAACTCCAAGTTCCCTCTTCCACTCCCACATCTTCTCAATATCACAATACCGCTGGTACAACTAGCCAGCTGAAAACTCAGTTCCCCAAGGAAAAGGAATAAACCCAGCAGTGCTACTGGCTGTACCCTGTCAGCTTAAAGTCAGTTCATGAAGAAGGGGAAAAAAACAGCTCTGTTAAAAAAAAGGCCCCACCAATCACTGGCTGTGGCCACCCAGCTCAAGAGCCAGTTTCTCACAAAGAAATAAAACCACAAACAAAATCCCCCAGGGCTACTAGCTGTGACCAGCACAGCTCAAGAGCCAGTTCCCCATTAATGAATAAACCCAAAAACAAAAACCCAGGGACATACTGGCTGTGACCAACCAGCTCAAGAGCCAGTTCTCCATAATCAAATAAAACCAACAAACAAAAACCCACAGTAACACCAGCTGAGGCCAGCCAGCTCAGAGTCAGTTGCCTGAACTGAGGAGATCCTAATCTCCTGGTTATATTTTTAAAATTTTATCAAACTGTACAAAATACAAACAGTTAACAATGAACAACAGTTCAATGAACAACGACGCTGCTCAGGGTGGCTAACCCACCTTCCGGCTCCAGGCGACAGGCATCAGGATGGCCTGCCCACTTTGCAGCTCTCAGGACGGCCTACCCATCCTCCAGCTCTCGGGGTGACAGCTTTCAGGACCACCTACGAGTTTCCTTGCTTACAGTAAGGCCTCTCAGATCCAGGGACACACAAGACAATGCAGGTGATAAAACCAGCCAGCAAAAAATAAAGCAGAGTCCATTACCAAAGCCAGTTCACTCTGGTATGCAGAGTTCACTCCTGAAGGCAGCAAATGCAACCTCACAGTGCCTATACAGGTGTTCAGTCTCTACAGAGGCCTATTCCATCCACGGAGGTCCAGGCCCAATCACAGAGATACAGTTCATTGTAAAGATACAATTAAATCACAGGGACTCAGCCCACTCCCGAAGGCAGAGCCACTCTCAAAAGGTAGACTCCACTCCAGTATGCAGCAACTTCTCACCTCACAGCACACAAAAAGTGTTCAGTGTTCTGCAGAGGTTTGGTCTATCCACAGAGGTCCAGGCCCAACTCACAAAGGAACAGTTCATCTGGAAAGGTGCAGATGACTCACAGGGGCTCAGTCCAAACACCAAAGAGTGAAAACACATGCAAAAAAGAAAGTGCTCTGGAGAGTTACTTTCTGGGAGCCAGAAGGCCTGATGACAAGCAGGGATCGCTTGATTGTAATTTAATCGCATTAAGCCTCCCAGAATGACCATAGTCATGTTTCTAGCTGGTGCACCCATTGTGACCATTTAGTTATACCCATTACCTTCAAGGGAAAGATAAGCAACAGTTCTGTTATATTTTTGTCAATCACACCAAAGGTTCTGACATAATCTAATAACTTTTCATTCAATAAACTATTATATGACAAAATTACTCATATCAATGCTGAATAAAATATTTTTCCACAAGAAGAAATAGAGTTCCAATGCCCCAAATGGAAAATATGAAATTTTGCTAGTTGCTTATCATTTCAATTTATTAATTATCTGCTAGAATTTTATATATTTGAACATTACATGCTAATATGGCTGATCTATATTCCAATTTTCTGCCCATTCACTTAACCTGTCTATATCTACCTAAGAATTCATTCTATCATCTTCACTACTTGCTTTCCCAATTATTTTTGCAGCATCTGTAAACATGGTGATAGTACATTCATTTTTCTCATCCAAGTCATGAATATATATTGTAAACAATTTTGGCCCCAGCACTGATCCCTGTGGTACACCACAACTTACAGGTTGGATCCTGAAAATGCCCCCTAATCCAGACTCTGTCTTCTATTAGTTAGCCAATCTTCCAATCATTTTACAGGGTAACTCCCTCCACAGATACACCAAGTGGGACAAGTGGCATTCTAGCAAAGTCTGATGTTGATTAGCTAGAGATGGTTCACCTTAGCTTTCAAAAACAATGATGCCATGAGCAGCTAAAAGAACAGCCCAATTCTCTGCTATTTAAACAGTCTAGTCTCCCATACAGGTTGATACACCTTGAGTACCTAGAGCAAAGTCAAAGATTTCTGTGCCCTATCTGTCAACATTGTAATATGCTACTCATAATAATTACCATATATAACTTCCAAGGATGCCAAGATGTTCAACTCCAAAACTATGGGTATTTTCAACTTCATTACTTCCACAAGAGTATCGATCGGCTCATGAACTACTAGAAATCCCAGGTAACGAACAGTGTGATTGAGGTCAGATAGGAAGAATACAATGTAGCCATGATAGTCAGTCAATGTTAAAAATCACACAACACCAGGTTATAGTCCAACAGGTTTATTTGGAAGCACTAGCTTTCGAAGCGCCACTCCATCATCAATGGACAACCACCTAATGAAGGAACGGTGCTCCGACAGGTAGTGCTTCCAAATAAACCTGTTGGTCTATAACCTGGTGTTGTGTGAATTTTAACTTTGTACATCCCAGTCTAACACCGGCACCTCCAAGTCATGATAGACAATATCCAACTCCTGTAAAGCAGAGACCTGAAAGAAAGAATAGATACCAAACAACTTACAATCCCCACCAAGGAAAAACTGGTGAGTTAATTGCAGATACTTTCACTCCTGTTTCAATTAAGCATAATTCTACTTTGCCAAATTTCACACTCACTGTAGAGCAAGTCCACATTGCTATATGTAAAACCTCACCCTGACCTGACTCTCAGCAGAACAGCAAATTAGTTTAACATTGAGGAGAAAGGGAGGGTGTAGCACTGGATGGGGTCCCTGCGCCTGATGGTAGTGGTGGTCATGGTTACTGGTGGTAGTCTCATTAGAAGTGTCTCCTCATGGACATTTCTATCTCTCACTGCTTCTACTGGGTGGTCCTTCAGCATCCTGTCTCTGGTTGATTTGAAGGAGGAATCTAGGAATATGATGTGATTGAACAACTTCAGTAGGTCCAGGGACGTGGAAATCAGTCCTCCCCTTTGGCTTGCTGTACTCATAAAACCTCTGCCAAAGCTATGTCACATTACTGCTATCCCCAAAACCCTTGTCAGTACCTCAAAGATCCAATGTAGACTTCCTTGAACAGGCTTTCTTGCATAAATGTTTTTATCATGATCATTGTCTGCTCAAGCATATTGAAGCCCTTAGATGCCATAATCAGCTGCGCATCCTCAATCTAGTCTTCAACTACCAGATGGTTGGATATTTCTGTTCTATAGAACATAGAACATAGAACATAGAAGAATACAGCGCAGTACAGGCCCTTGGGCCCTCGATGTTGCGCCGATCCAAGCCCACCTAAACTACACTAACCCACTATCCTCCATATACCTATCCAATGCCCTCTTAAATGCCCATAAAGAGGGAGAGTCCACCACTGTTACTGGCAGGGCATTCCATGAACTAACGACTCGCTGAGTGAAGAGATCCACAAGTCTGTCCAGCTCCTTAGTCATCATGTGGAATATTTGACTAGAAGAACCATTTCTTTCCTCCATAGTGTTAAGGGGATATATGTGGGGAGCCTCTGCCTGAGTTTGGCATGTAGGTCTGACTTCCTCTGTCAATATCTGAACCTCCAACATCCGGTTCTCTCATGGACAGTGACAGTCTCAACTCCTCCACCATCCGTTTCATTTCAGCCAGGCACCTTTCACCTTCATCCATCAAGACCTTACACATGTACCATGTGATCCTGCTGACTGCACCAGAAATTTAACATAAGATTTGAATACATGGAAAGCCCAAAAATCAAGAAGTGGAGATTCTTCATTCCACTGACATAAGGTCATTACAAATAGGAATGTAAATTAAGATAATAAGATAATTATTTACAGCATTTACATGCAATGAGGTTGTGTTAACATTGGGTTTGAGAATCCTTTTTGCAGTTCTTTCTTTCCTAGAGCCCTCCCCTCCCCTATCAGCTTTCCGTAGAGACCACTCCCTCCGCGACTCCCTTGTCAGATCCACACCCCCCACCGACCCAACCACCACTCCCGGCACCTTCCCTTGCAACCGCAGGAGGTGCAACACTTGCGCCCACACCTCCCCCCTCACTTCTCTCCAAGGCCCCAAGGGAAACTTCCATATCCGCCACAGATTCACCTGCACCTCCACCCACATCATCTACTGCATCCGCTGCAGCCGGTGTGGCCTCCTCTATATTGGGGAGACAGGCCGCCTACTTGCGGAGCGATTCAGGGAGCACCTCTGGGCCACCCGGACGAACCAACCCAACCAACCTGTGGCACAGCATTTCAACTCCCCCTCCCACTCCACCGAGGATATGCAGGTCATTGGACTCATCCACCGCCAAACCACAACAACCCGACGGTCGGAGGAGGAGCGTCTTATCTTCCGACTGGGAACCCTCCAACCGCAGGGGATGAACTTGGACTTCACCAGTTTCTTCATCCCCCCTCCCCCCACCTTGTCTCAGCCGGATCCTTCCAGCCCGGCACCGCCTTCCTGACCTGCAGTCTTCTTCTTGACCTCTCCGCCTCCACCCTACTCCGACCTATCACCCTCACCTTGACCTCTTTCCACCTATCACATTTCCAACTCCCCTCCTCCAAGTCCCTCCAACCTACCTTTTATCTTCTCCTGCTGAACACTCTCTGCTCATTCCTGAAGAAGGGCCTGTGCCCGAAACGTCGAATCTCCTGTTCCCTGGATGCTGCCTGACCTGCTGTGCTGTTCCAGCAATAAAGTTTCAACTTTGATCTCCAGCATCTGCAGACCTCACTTTCTCCTTTCCTAGAGCCCTCCTTCCGGAAAGCCACCCTTTCTTTCTAGAGATAGTCTATTCAATACCAGCTTCCCTCCGTCACTGTCATGATATTAAATAAGATATAGTTTAATGCATGAAAGTAATCAAGTACAAGTTATGATGATACTTTATGGTATGATAGACATTGTTACAAAGATGACGAGGAGGCCTGGATCCCCCAAGATCTGAGCTATTCACCCCAGACAAGTCCTTATAACATCATCAAATTGGGTGAATGCACTTGACTCTCCCCTAGCCAAGTTCTTCCAGTGCATTAACAACACTGGCATCTACCTGACAATGTGGAAAACTGCCCAGGTATGTCCTGTACTTAAAAGCAGGACAAATCCAACCTAGCCAATTACTGCCCACCAATCTACTCTTGATCATCAGTAAAATGTTGGAAGGTGTCATGATAGTGCAATCAAGCAGCATCTGCTCAGCAATAACCTCCTCAGTGACAAGTCAGTTTGGGTTCCGCCAGGGCCCCTCAGCTCCTGATCTCAATACAGACCTTGGTTCAAACAATGGACAAAAGAGTTGAATTCCAGAGGTAAGGTGAGAGTGACAGCCCTCGACATCAAGGATCAATTCGACCGAGTGTTGAATCTAGCACCCCTAGCAAAACTGGAATCAATGGGTGTCAGGGGAAAACTCCCTCTTGGTTGGAGTCATTCTTGGCACATAGGAAGATGGTCATGGTTGTTGGAGATCAGTCAACTCAGATGCAGGGCATCTCCACAGGAGTTCCTCAGGATAGTGTCCTAGGCCCAACCATCTTCAGCTGCTTCATCAAAAACCTCCCCTCCAATTATAAGGTCAGAAGTGAGGATATTCACTGACGGTTGCACAATGTTCAGCACCATCCATAACTCTTCAGATACTGAAGCAGTCCATATTCAAATGCAACAAGATCTAGACAATATCCACAATTAGACATACTAATGGCAAGTTACATTTGCACTACACAAATGCCAGGCTATGACCATCACCAATAAGAGAAAATCTGACCACTGCCCCTTGTTACCATTGCTGACTCCCCCACTATCAAGCTCCTGCGGGTTACCTTTGACCAGAAACTCACCTGGATCTGCCACTTAAACACAGTGACTACAAGAGCAGGTTAGAGGCTAGGAATACTGTGCCACCTAACCCATCTCCTGACTTCTCAAAGCCTGTCCATCATCGACAAGACACATGCCAGGACTGTGATGGAACACTCCCCACTTGCCTGGATGGGTGCAGCTCCAACAACACTCAAGGAACTTGACACCGTCCAGAACAAAGCAACTTGCTGATTGGCACCACATCCAAACATCACTCCTTCTACCACAAATGTTCAGTAGCGGTCGTATGTACTATCTGCAAGTTGCACTGCAGAAATTCACCAAAGATCTTAGACAGCACCTTAGAAACCCATGACCACTTCCATCCAGTAGGACTGGAGCAGCAGATACATGGGAACACCATCCCTCGCAAGTTCCCCTCCAAGCCACTCACCATTCTAACTTGGCAATATATTGCTGTTCCTTCACTGTTGCTGAATCAAATTCCTGGAATTCCCTTCCCAACAGCATTGTAGGTCAATCTACAGCAGGTGAACTACAGCAGTTCAAGACAGCAGCTCACCACCACCTTCTTAAGCACTAGTGTCAGACAATAAAAGCTGACCAGCCAGTGAAGCCCACACCCCACAAATGAATAAAAGAAAATACTCAGCATTGACCTTTTCATAACCAAACACACAGCACTACATCCTTCCCAAACATTTTGCCCATTATTAACAGTTATGTTAACATTTATATAATTATATTTATCTCTATCCCATCTCATTCCAACTCTCTGACATCATAAATTCAGGTGTTCTGGAGGTTTCATTTTTCTTACATAATTCATTTCCTGTTGACTTGGGGCCTTGATTCTAATCTTGATCATGTGATGTCTAAATTCCTTTAAATTGAAAATCTTTTTGTCTCTTAGGTGTCCTTCTTGGAAAAAAACATTCTTGCTGAACCAGGAATTTGATCCACTACCTCATCTGGATTATCGTTAATTTCCTAAACTTCCTTCACAGAGGGCTTATTTCATGCTGATACAGACAATTGGCCCACAACATCATCCATGGGATCTCTAATCTTATGAATGCCCTTCAGGGAGTATAGCTCTTTTGAACCAGGCACTTTCTTCCATGTAGTTTACAACAATTTAATTTCTTCTTGACTGTGTCCTGAATCTGTGAACATTGGTCATCCCACTTCAGTTTGGCTTTCGTGGAGTCATATGTAGCTCATCTGTGTTCTGTGTGAAATCTTTACTGTCAATTTGTCAGCCAAACTGTGCTGAAGTATACTGACTCTCTACTTCAACTTGTTGATGCTTGCTTTCACTCCATGTGGCTACTTTACTGGTAAACGCAATATGTTCACTTCTTCAATCATACTACTTGAGGTTTGATGAGCCAACTGATCAGTGACTCTGGTAACTGTTGATTTCTACTTGAAAAATGACGCATTTAAAAGTTCTCTTGAACTTAAGTTGTCTCATCATCTGGTATAAGTCAAATCTGCTGTGCTTATCAGCTGTGTTGTTGTCTGAACAACTTCAGTTAAAAATTTATCAGCTAGGTCAATTAGGCTATAATAGTGCATTATTTTCTCATCATTTGAGTTTTCTCACAAACGTTGCTGATATTTCTGACCTGAACACTTTTTGCTGGTGATTGGAATGGAAACCAGTTCTGCCTATAGTGTATCATTGCCATCATGTTAATAGTATGCAAAAATTCACTCATGCCAACAGAGATATTTTCAATGTATTCTGTATACCTGTTGGATTCCACCATGAGTATCGGCAACCCTATGAAATCTAACAGCTGGCCTTGGACTAGGTGTTCAACAATGAACATTTTCTTGACATGTGTTTCCTTGCCTGACAGTTCTTTTACCAGTAGTCATATCACTGATGTCTCAAAATTGATTATAGCATACCTTTAATCTTGAGATCTATACCTCCCTGAACACATAATTTCACAGTTGTAAACTGTAATCTGTTACTTCAACCAATGTATAAGACCTAACTATGCAGTGACACTAGCTTGGTACCAAGCTTAAAGTTAATGAAATGTTCATTGATATGAACCTCTTCTTGCCAAAACGATTGGCTTGAATCACCAATTTCTCCTAGGAATACATCAGATTTCTCTATTGTAGGTAGCTCCACCTTGCCAATATCTCTATGTGAGTAGCTATTTGACCTTTTGCTACTCTGTGCTACTTTGCACATCTTCTGGAAGCAATCTGTTATTTTGCAGATATATTATTTTTTTACAATATCTGAACACTGCACAGCTTGTGCCTCTCAGGTTTAGTTGCTCCATAGCATTGACACTGACTTTCACTATTTTCTGTCTGAATTATTCTCTGACAGGCTTCTCATGTGCCATATCATGGTTTTGTGTATCTTATGAACTGAATGAATTCTACTGCATTCTTATGATAAGGTTGATCTTCTCCTCTTAGGAATTCCCTGTTGTTCTTTCTGATATCTGCTTCCAGAACCTCTGAATTCTTTCTCCAAAGTCAAATCTTCTTTGCACTGTAATGGGCGGCACGGTGGCACAGTGGTTAGCACTGCGGCCTCACAGCGCCTGAGACCCGGGTTCAATTCCCGCCTCAGGCGACTAACTGTGTGGAGTTTGCACGTTCTCCCCGTGTCTGCGTAGGTTTCCTCCGGGTGCTCCGGTTTCCTCCCACAGTCCAAAAGATGTGCAGGGTCAGGTGAATTGGCCATGCTAAATTGCCCGTAGTGTTAGGTAAGGGGTAAATATGGGTGGATTTCGCTTCGGCGGGTCGGTGTGGACTTGTTGGGCCGAAGGGCCTGTTTCCACACTGTAATGTAATGTAATCTAATCTAATCTAATCTAAATTTGACGATGACTTATCAGCAAATCCAATAATAATCAGAGTCATACAGCATGGAAACAGACCCTTTGGTCCAAGTAGTCCATGCCGACCATGTTCTCAAATCAAACTCGTCCCACTTGCCTGCATCTGGCCCATATCCATCCAAATCTTTCCTAGTCATGTACTTATCAAAATGCCTTTTAAATGTTGTAACCGTACCGGCATCCATCACTTCCTCTGGCAGTTCATTCCACATACGAACCACTGTCCAAACGCTCATGTATTTTTAAAAATTTCTTCTCTCGCCTTAAAAATATGCCCCATAGTTTTGAACTCCCTCACCCTAGGGAAAAGACCCTTGCTGTTCATCTTATCTATGCCCTTCATGATTTTATAAACCTCCATAAGTTCATTTGTCAACATGGACTTTTGTAAAACATTTGACAAGGTTCTGCATGGTAGACAAATTAGTAAAGTTAGATCACATGGGATTCAGGTGAGCAGTGAAGAAGATTATCTAAGATTACAAAGAAATCTTGATCAATTGGGTCAATGGGCTGAGGAGAGGCAAATTTGGGTTTAATTTGGATAAATGCATTTTGGGAAAACAAACAAGGGCAGGGCTTATACAATTAAATAATTCTGTCTCTTATTGTTACATCCAGGCCCCATTTAAGATTTCTCAATTTGTTATTTCTCCAGACTGGACATCCCAAATCTTTAAATACCAGGTGAGGCGAGATGAACTGGCTTGCCAGTTGGTTGGTTGCAGCAAGGTTAATTTGAAAATACACTCCTTCCCTTATGGATACTATTCTCCCAGATCCAACTTACCTTATGCTTAAAAAGTACCCAATTTAACCAGTCTTGTTCAGTTAACAAGAAATGAGTTCAATAATCAGCACACATGAGAAGGAATATATACTCAACACGCATAAACACAGAAATGAGGTCAGTGCAAAAAGATAAAAGTTTTTTTAAAATATGTACAGATCAGGTTGTGAATTATTTATAAACAATGGATAGTTGATGTCACAGTCATTACAAGGTTACTGGCAGCATTGATGATGAAGTTTAACAGTCGGTCTCACTATCCTCAATTTGGCAGATTAGTTGAGATTGTATAGCTCTAATTCCTTTCGACTGATTGAATTCCAAAATTCAGGGTGAGAGAGAGAGTCTTTTTGTTGTCCTATTTTCTATTAGCTGGCTATTGGCTAGCTGACTTCTAATACACAGACTCTGCGGCAGCCTTTACCAACAACAGAGAAGTGACTGGGGATAGTTCTTCAACTGTGACCTCATAGTCTGCTAACACTTGAACCCAGGTTGATAGGCACAAGAATGTTAACTCCACACTCCAGAAGATTGAATTGGCTTGTTGACCCCTGTGCTTGCACATTCTTTAAAGGGAAAAAACATAAAATGTATCTATACTTTGGAACATGAATTTCCCATAAATGTGTGATATCCTGAGAGTCTCTCTTTCCAGAGAACCACTTAATTTCCATTTGCAGCCATTTTTAGCTGCATCAGCCTCTTTTAAAAAACACATTGTGAAGTTACAAGTTAAAAATGTTCATAGTACTTCAAGGCTCTGTTTTGTAGTTATGAAGCTTATGATTTATGATTTCAAAGCTCTATAGTCAGAGTTTTCCACCAACCTGTATAAATTATGAAAGTATCAATGGATTCCCTGGATGCTGAACTGTTCTGTTAAATCTTGCACTTTGAAGAATTTCATTTGTTCTGAGAGTAAAGCAGTTATCAAACGTTTTAAAAAGTTCATCAGAAGTATCTCTTCTTCTTTTCTGCTTTGGGAAACTACAACATAGTCTTGTACAGTCCCAGTTGAATATGTGTTTATTTGTTCAGCTTCTAATTTAGTTGTCTAGTTTGGAAGTAGTTTTCTTTTGTGAAGATTTGTTTACTCCAAGATTTTTAAATCTGCACTACATTTGGATCAGCTCTGAAATTAAATCTGGGCAATATGATTTCTGTTACAATTTCTTTCTAATTTGCCTATTTATTGTCTCTGCTTTAAAAGCACTCAATTCTGCTGTACAACAATGTTACTTGTCTGTATTGTTGTACTGAAGGATTTTTCTATGTTTTTGCAATCCAAATGGAGGAATTCTGCTTTCTGCAGCTTAAATGGAGGATACCAGTCGATGTCTAAAATCCATGTCTAAAATGGACTGCCTTCTGCAGTCTAATAAATAATTCCCATTCTCTTTAAAGACTTCATCAAGTGAATCCTGTTGACTGCATTCAATTTTAGAATAACAAATTTTGGAATCAACTGTGCTAAATTTAAATAAGGGAAATGCAAAGGATTTGGGGTAGAGTTTGCTGGAGTGTCCTGGGAAAGGAGTTTAGGAGGAAAGACAATTCAGGAGTAAAATAACTCTAGGAAGCTGGTATCCTGTCACCAAATCACCCTTTATTTACACGTGCATGGTACATGACACTGATTTAGCCACCTCAGAGCGAGCTCCTAGAGTGAACTGGACTCTTTAAAATCAGCCCCAATCAGAGAAATCATATTCTATGAGATCTCCCTGGCTGACATCATTCTAATCATTACATTCCTTCTGCTCTAAGTCCTGGGACATAGACCTGTTCTTCTTCCTGTAGCTTCTCCTGGAGCGTTTTCACACCAGGTCCAGCAGCATGTATCAGACCATAGCCTGCCTCTTGCGCCCGGTGCATCTCTGAAGAAAGTCATTTTCTATTTCCAGCCTTCCAGTAATATCGTTGAGGATGTGACATCTGCCACATCCATCTATCTCAGCGATTTCTCCAACGTTAGGTGGAGTTGGAGAACCCACAGGTTCTGACAGCCTTGCCAGATGTTCTGAGAGGTGGGGCATGTTTTAGTCCTGCCCCATTTGTGAGGTTGCAGCTTTCGTGTGGTCTTTGGTCAGGACCACCTCTCCAACCCGAACTTCATATGTCATGGGACCTGAGCTTGCATTCACTATGCCTCTAACCCATGCAGGGCCATTCCCATGTTTTCAACACCAAACTTCATCCCCTGAAGTAAACTGCCTCTTTAGTTTAGAGAAATCTTGTGTCTGGCATTGGCATTCCTGAGGCCATTTCACCCTTCCCAATGTTCTGGGAAGACTGGATTTAACTAGTGTAGAGTCTTCTCCCCATTAGCAGCACTGCTGGAACTATCCCTGTCTTTGCATGAGAGCTGGTTTTTTAATCAAACAAGAACCAGGACAGTTGGTATTGAATGAAACTGTAGGTTGTTTCTTTAAGCCTGCCTTCAAAGTTTGGACTGCTTTCTCCAGCAGACCATTGGGTGTTAGATAGTATGGAGCTGATCTTACATGCCAAATACCTTTACACTTCAGGAAATATTCAAATTCCCTGCTGGTAAATAATGGCCTGTTGTCTATGAATAACATTTCCAGGAGTCCGTGTATTGCAAAAGATGCTCACAGGTTTTCAGTTATCGTCCCTGTATTTGATGAATGATCCCTACGCAGGTTCAACCACTTTGAATGGACAAATACAATGACTGAGAACACAGAACCCATGAAAGGCTCAGCACAGTCCAGGTATAACCCAATCTAGGGTTTAGTGAGCCATTCCCATAAATTGTGGGGGAGCTGCTGGTGATGATTTTTGTCCTTGTTGACACTCTAGGCATTGCCTCACCAACGTAGCTATGTTGGCACCCAATCTAATTAAGCAGTCATAATGGTTTCATGAAGGGAATATCATGCTTGAAGAACTGATTAGAATTCCTTGAGGAAGTAGATTAGATAGAGGGGTTGTAAGATGAAGTAATGCCTACTGCTGGCACAATGTTGGAAGAAGAAACCTCACCAGTGCTCATCATATTGTATGAGTTAGTTAGACACTTGCCATATAATGTAGGTTTGCTGCCATCATCCCCCTTTTAGTTTGAGATCTACAGGGCCCGACTGACCCAGTGTGATAGAGGAAAACCACTAAGTAGTCCAACAAGAAGAGGTTCTTATCCTAAATTAGTTGTACTTTATTGTATGATACTAATCGGGTATCAGTTACATTGGTGTGATCAATATTGTTGTTAAGATTATGAGATGAAGACAACAGATCCAGAATTAGATTAGGTTAGATTCCCTACAGTGTGGAAACAGGCCCTTCGGCCCAACAAATCCACACCGACCCTCCAAAGAGTAACTCACCCAGATCCATTTCCCTCTGACTAACGCACCTAACCTATTGGCAATTTAGCATGGCCAATTCACCTGACCTGCACATCTTTGGACTGTGGGAGGAAACCGGAGCACCCAAAGGGAAACCCACGCAGACACGGGGAGAATGTGCAAACTCCACGCAGACAGTCGTCCGAGGCTGGAATCGAACCTGGGACCCTGGTGCTGTGAGGCAGTGGTGCTGTGAGGCAGCAGTGCTAACCACTGAGCCACCGTGCCACCCAATTGTTCTGTCCATTCATCTCCTGATGATATCATCATGTTAAGTTGAGCTTAATGCCTAACCTCTTTAGCGTTAATCCTTACAGAACCTAACATCTTATACAACATGCAGCTGGTGGCAAGCATGAAAAAGCCTTCAAGTTAAGTTAAAATCTTCCTTTATTGGGCCATAATAAATAGTTCTCCTCCAGATTCTCTTGCCTCAACTACAACATTTGTTTTCTGTAACTCTTTCCCCAGTGTTCACATCTAAGCCACCAAGAAGCAGCCATTCTGCACCCTCTTCCTGCCAGAATGGAGAAAACACACATGCTATATAAATGAAGCAAGCAAGTTGAAATATTCTAGGCCTGAATGTTAAATCAACATGTATGTTCTGCGTTCATTTTGTTCTACCTTCAGCCAATGAAGACTTGCTCAGGGTTAAAATCATTCTGTTAATGTGGGATAAAATTCTGGCAATATAAATTTGGGTGACCTGACACTTATGCAAAGTGGTGGATGGGAAGTCAGCCAACAGAGCATTAAAATATTCAAGTTTTGTAATAATAAAGGAAAGAAAGATTATTCCAGCAGAAGCTGGTGTGAATTTGGATAAGAAGTGGGTAATGTAACTGAGGTGAATGTGTTGATAAGATGGTATGGTTAAGCGAAAGCCTAAAGAGAGAAACATAATTTCATACAAATGTATATCAATTCAAGTAGAAGATCAGAAGCTTCTCAGACTTGCAACATTTGCTATCAGTTACATTGGTGTAATCGACATTGTTGTTCAGATTTTGAGGTCAAAAATCCAGAATTATTCACACCATCCATTTCCTGATGACATCATCATGTTAAGTGGAGCTTAATGCTTAACTTCTTCAGCATTAAACCATACAGAGCCAGATATTTTATACAATATGTAGCTGATGGAAAGCATGAAAAAGCCTTCCAATTAAATTAGCAGAAAACTTTCTTCTCTGACTTCAAAGCAATAGCCCTGTTAAGTACACAACATACCACAGCCAAGTCAGAATCAAGCACAGAACCAGAATCTGCAAAACAATGCAGACAGCGGGACCAACAATACAAACTTTAGGTACACTGAGTCTGACCACATCCAATTGGCGAGAAAAAAAGTCTGCCCTAATAATATCAAAAGAATAGGCATGTGGGATGAATATTGAACAAGTTGAATAAATTAGTGACTACTGTTTACTGTTGCACTTTCTAGTTGTCTCTTGAACATTACTAAACAATATAGTTTAATTTATTGTCAAAGAGTGTGGTGCTGGAAAAGCAGAGCCAGTCAGGCAGCATCTGAGGAGCAGGAGAGTCGACCTTTGGGGCATAAGCCCTTCATCAGGAATCTTATGCCCAAAACATCAACTCTCCTGCTCCTCACATGCTGCCTGACTGGCTGTGCTTTTCCAGCACCACACGCTTCAACTCCGATCTCCAGCATCTGCAATCCTCACTTTCTCTTAATTTATTGTCACTCCTTTTCATGAAAGAGAAGTTGTGTGACATTTCAGTTTATTAAGTTAAGATTTTAAAGATATTCACAAACCAATTCCAATTATTCCAAAACCAATTATTTCTTTTGTCACTATTATAAAATAGCAAGACGATCAACTTCAGCTGGGCATAAAACTACTGGTTTTATAACTATATATGTCCATTACATACCTTGCCCAGTCATAAAACTAGGCTCTCACCTAGTTTTAAAAAGCCATTCCCAAATGGTCAAATTATCAGTTATCACTATTATCACATGTGCACACTCCAATAGAATTTTGCAGTTACGATTTGCTCATAATATGTTAGATAACCTGCTCCTGGAAGAGTGCTTCCTGATCTTTTATTTGTTGATATTGCTGTAATATTTGTTCATTCTCTTCTTCCCTTTTTCTTCTGTTCTCCGAAACATCAATAGGGAAATTCTTCAGAGCACGTTGCATGCAAAGGTAGCACAACTCCTGCAACACCATACAGCAGCAAATACATTCAGTGCACTCTATTCTTTAAAACATATTGCAGTAGATTGTAAATACACATTTAATGTTCCATTGCACAGTTTGCCAACTTATTGCATAACACCACTGCATCTCCAATTTTTTTCTCTGCTCTAGCCCTTATAATTACTGTCAGAGATTTCTAAAGTTAATGTGTAGAGCACAGAAATATTTCTATAAAAGGGATTATCCCTAATATGTTACATTTGTTTAATCTATTATTTAGATCTTGTAATATTAGGTAAGATTTTAAACTCAGCCATACTGGTTGTACAGATGCAGAACTGGTACAAAATATCAGAAAATCAGATTTAATGCACCAAATTATCTGACAATGTTTTTTCCTCGCCTGACATATTTTATGCTCCTCCGTCCTGGTCTGATGATGTTGTTCATTCCCAATAACAGTTATAGAGTCAAACAGTAGTAGAGTTACAGAGCCCTCAGTGCAAATTGTCCAGGCCGAACAGATATCCTAAACTGATCTAGTCCCATTTGCCAGCATTTGGCCCATATCCTTCCAAACCTGTCCTGGAGATTAGATTACATTACAGTGTGGAAACAGGCCCTTCGGCCCAACAAGTCCACACCGACCCGCCGAAGCGTAACCCACCCATACCCCTACATTTACTCCTTACCTAACACTACGGGCAATTTAGTATGGCCAATTCACCTGACCTGCACATCTTTGGACTGTGGGAGGAAACCAGAGCACCCGGAGGAAACCCACGCAGACACGGGGAGAACGTGCAAACTCCACACAGTCGCCTGAGGCGAGAATTGAACCCGGGTCTCTGGCGCTGTGAGGCAGCAGTGCTAACCACTGTGCCACCGTGCCATCCTATCATGTACTCATCCAGATGCTTTTTAAATTTTGCAATTGTATCCACCTGCATCACCCCCTTTGGCAGCTTGTTCCACACACATGTGAAAAACTTGCCATTCCAGTCCCTTTTAAATCTATCCTCCCTCACCTTATCCCTCTAGTTTTGGATTCCCCTACCCTGGGAAAAAGACCTGGCTATTCACCATGCCCATGATGATTTTATAAACCTCTATAAAGTCACCCCTCAGCTTTCAACGCTCCAGGGAAAAAATCCTCAGGCTACTCCATCTCTCCACATAGCTCAAACCCTCCAATCCCAGCAATGTCATTGTAAATCCTTTCCGAACTCCTTCAAGTTTAACAATATCTTTCCCAAAGCAGGGAGATGAGAATTGAATATTCTAAAAGTGACCTCACCAATGTCCTGTACAACTGCAGCATGATGTCCCAACTCCTATACTCAATGCACTGACCACTGAAAGCAAGATGCCAAACGCCTTCTTCACCACCCTATCTACCTGCGACTCTTCTTTAAACAAACTATGTGCCTGCACTCTTAGGTCTCTTTGTTCGGCCACACTCCCCAAGGGTCCTACCATTAACTGCATAAGTCCTGCCATGGTTTGCCTTACCAAAATGCAACACCTCACATTTATCTAAATTAAACTTCATCTGCCACTGCTCGGCCTATCTAATCAAGATCCCATTGTACCCTGAGATAACATTCTTCATTGTCCACACTATCAATTTTGCTGTCATCTGAAAACTTACTAACCATTCCTCCTATTTTCACGTCCAAATCATTTATATAAATCACAAAAAGCAGTAGACACAGCACAGATCCTTGTGGCATACCGCTTATCACAGGCCTCGTGTCCAACAAATAACCCCTTACCATCACACTCTATCTACAATCTTCAAGTCAATTTGGAATTCAATTGGCTAGCTCCCCCTGGATTTCACATGATCCAATCTTGCTAACCAGTCTACATGTGGAACTTTGTCAAATGCCTTGCTGAAATCCATATAATCAATATCTATTGCTCTGCCTTCATCAATATTCTTTGCTATCTCTTCAAAAAAACTCAATCAAGTTGTTGAGAAATGTTTTCCCAAGCAGAAAGCCATGTTGACTATTCCTGATCAGACCTTGCCTTTGCAAATACATGTAAATATACTATCCCTCAGAATCCCCTCAAAACAACTCAAACAACTTACCCACCACTGACATCAGGCTCACTGGTTTATCCTTCCTGGTTTCGTTATTACCTTTCCAGAGAATAATGGCACCACATTAGCTATCCTCCAGTCTTCGGGCACCTAACCTGTAGCTGTTGATGATACAAATATCTCAGCAAAGGGCCCAACAATCTCTTCACTCGTTTCCCATAAAGTTATGGGATACACCCGATCAGGTCCCAGGAATTTATCTACCTTTATACATTTTAAGACCTCTAACACCTTTCTTCAGTAATATGGACACTTTTAAAGTTATGAATATTTATTTCTACAAGTTTCCTAACTTCCATATCCTTATCCACAGTAAATATTGGCATGAAATATTTGTTTCGTACCTCACCCATCTCCTGTGGTTCCACATATAGAAGACCTCATTGATCTTTAAGGGGCCCTATTCTCTCCCTAGTTACTCTCTTGCACTTAATGTATTGTAGAATCTCTTTGGATTCTCCTTAACCCTGTTTGCCAATGCTATCTGATGTCCCCTTTTTGCCCTCCTGATTTCCCTCTTAAGTATACTGCTACTGCCCTTATACTCCTCCAGGGATTAACTCAATACCAACTGTCCACAGCTGACATATATCACCCTCCTGTTCTTGACCAGTCATCCAGCATTCCCTACACCTACCAGCCTTGCCCTTCACATTAACAGGAACATACTGTCTCTGAAATCTCGCTATTTCATTTTTGAAGGCGTGTCACTTTCCAACCGTCCCTTTACCCTCAATCAGCTTTTCAAAGTTTCTGCCTAATACTGTCAAAATTGAACTTTGTACAATTTAGAAGTTTAATTTTTAGATAAGGTCTATCCTTTTCCATAATCATTCTAAAACTAATAGAATTATGATCACTTGCCCCAAAGTGTTCCTCCACTGACACCTCAGTCACTTGCCCTGTCTTATTTCCCAAGCAAAGGTCAAGTTTTGCTCTTTCTCTAATAGGGCCGTCTACATATCGAACAAGAATATTGCGCACACTTAAATTCCTCTCCATCTAAGCCCGTAACATAATGGCAGTGCCAGTCTATGTTTGGAAAGTTAAATTCCGTTACCATTACCACCTTATTATTCTTACAGATATTTGAGAGTTCCTTACTTATTTATTTATCACTTACTTACTTATTTATTTCTGTAGCATCTATCCCCAAAAAATTAAGCCACCGGTCCTTCCTGAGCCATGTTTCTGTAATAGTTATGAAATCCCAGTCCCATGTTCTCAACCATGCCCTACATTCATCTGCCTTACCTCTCAGGCTCTTGTATTTAAATAAATGCAGTTTAATTTAGCAATCTTACCATGTTTCTGCTGTGCTCTTGTCTGTCTTGACTATTTAATTTGCTCCTTTTATCTACCATACCAGTCTCAGACTTGTCTCTTTTCTCATATCTCTTCAGAGGACTTTACAGGAGCTAGGATGGATAATAGTTTCAGGAGAAAGTGAGGTCTGCAGATGCTGGAGATCAGAGCTGAAAATGTGTTGCTGGAAAAGCGCAGCAGGTCAGGCAGCATCCAGGGAACAGGAGAATCGATGTTTCGGGCATAAGCCCTTCCTTATGCCCGAAACGTCGATTCTCCTGTTCCCTGGATAATAGTTTCAAGCAGGTAGAGAAACCGCAGATAGTCGGGTAGATGGGTTACCTCTAGGAAAGATATGCAGGTAGTGCAAGAGTTTCCTGTGGCTATCCCCATCTCAAACAAAGATGCTGTTTTGGAAAACGTAGGGGATGATAGACTCTCAGGGGAATGTAGTACTGACAGCCAAGTTTATGGTACCGCGACTGACTCTACTGTAATAAGAGGTATGCCAGGTTACAAACAATCGATTGTGATATGGGACTGTCTAGTCAAAGGCATTGACAGTCTCTTCTGTGGCCGGAAATGAAATATCAGAATGTTGTGTTGACCCACAGGTGCAGGGTCAAGGATGTCTCTAAGAGGGTGCAGAATATTCTCAAAGGTGAGAGAAACCAGCAGTGGGTCATTGTACACATTGGAACCAATGATATTGGAAGAGAAAAGGACAAGGTTCTAAGTAGGGAATATAGGAAATTAGGCAGGAGGTTAAAAAGTAGGTCCTTGAGGGTAGTAATGACGGGATTACTCCTGGTGCAATATGCTAGTGAAAGTAAGGATAGGAGGATAAAGCAGATGAATGCATGGCCGAGGAGCTGGTGCAAGGGAGAAGGATTCACATTTTTGGATCATTGTAAACTCTTCTGGGATAGAAATGACCTGTTTAAGAAGGACAGATTGTACCTAAATTGGAAGGGACTAATATGCTGGTGAGGAGGTTTGCTGGAGACACCCAAGATGATTTAAAATATTACGAGGGGTGGGACCCAGTGAGATAGTGAGAAAAGGGATCAGTCTGAAGCTGGTGCAGTTGAAAAAAGGAGCAAGTCAAATAGTCAAGGTAGGCAGGAGCAAAGCAGAGAATGAGGTAGAACTGATCAATTAAACTGCATTTATTTCAATGCAGGAGGCCTAACAGATAAGGCAGATGGTTGGGAATATGGGACAGACATATACCAGCTATTACAGAGACATGACTCAGGGATGGACATGACTGGCAGTTTAATGTTGCAGTGTACAGATTCTATAGGATGGGGGCTGAGAGAGGAGAAAGAGTGGCATTTTTGATAAGAGATCATATTACGGCTTTCTGTGGGGAGGATACTCCAGAGAGTAGATCCAGTGAAATCATTTGGGTAGAATTGAGAAATAAGAAAGGGATTATCACCTTATTGGAATTGTACTACAGACACCACCCCTTCCCCCGCTGATCTCCCTTCTCTCCCCCACTGCTCTCCCTCATCCTCCTCCTCACTTGCCCCCGCTTCACCGCATCAACGCCCACCCCCCACCCTCCCAAATAGTCAAGCAGGAAATTGAAAAACAAACTTGTAAGGAGATCTCACTTATCTGAAAAAATAATAGGGTAGTCATGGTAGGGGATTTTAACCTATTAAACATAGACTGGCCTGAGTGTTAAGGGCTTGGATAGAGAAGAATTTATTAAGCATGTGCAAGGAAATTTTCTTATTCAGTATGTAGCTACTAGAGAAGGAGCAAAACTTGAACTACTCTTGCAAATAAAGCAGGGCAAGTGACTTAGCTGTCAGTGGGGCAAGTGACTATAATTCTAAAAATATTAGGCAAGGCTGCCTATGTGTGGAACTGCAGGAGATGGGTGAGATACTAAACAAATATTTTGCATCAGTGTTTACTGTGGAGAAGGATAAGGAAGCTAGAGAACATGGGGCAAATAAATAGTGATATCTTGAAAAGTGTCCATATTACAGGGGAGAAAGTGATGGACATCCTAAAATGCATAAAGGTGGATAAATCCCCAGGACTGGATCAGGTGTGCCCTAGAACTTTATGGGAAGCTGGGGAAGAGATTGCTGGGCCCCTTGCTGAGATATTTGTATCATTGATAGCCACGCATGAGGTGTCAGAAGACTGGAAGTTGAGTAACGTGGTACCATTATTTTTAAAAAAGGGTAAGGAAAAGCCAGGTAACTATAGACCAGTGAGCTTGACATCAGTGGCGGGCAAGTTGTTGGAGGGGATTCTGAGAGACAGGATTTACATGTATTTGGAAAGGAAAGGACTGATTAGGAATAGTTAACTATTGTGAGTGGAAAATCATGTCTCACTAATTTGATTTTTTTTGAAGAAGCGATGAAGAGGATTGATGAAGGCACAGTGGTGAATGTTGTCTATATGCTCCTCAGTAAGGCATTCAACATGGTAGATTAATTAACAAGGTTAGATCACATGGAATACACCAGGGAGAACTAACCATTTGGATACAAAATTGGCGAGAAGGTAGGTAACAGAGCATGGTGGTTTGATTTTTGGACTGTGACCAGTGGTGCGCCGCAGGGATCGGTGGTGAGTCTGCGGTTTTTTGTCACTTACATAAATGATTTTGATGTGAATATAGGAGGTATGGTTAGTAAATTTGCAGATGACACCACAATTGATAGATATAGTGAACAACAAAGAAGGTTACTTCACAGTACAATGAGACCTTGATCAGATAGGCTATGGGCCAAGGAGTGGCAGATGGAGTTTAATTTAGATAAATATGAGGTGCTATGTTTGGTAGGACAGATTAGGGCAGGTCTTATACACTTAATGGTAAGTTCTTGGGGAGTGCTGCCAAACAAAGAGACTTTGGAGTGCAGGTTCACAGTTCCTCAAGTGTGGAGGTCGCAGGCAGACAGGGTAGTGAGTGAGGTGCTTAGTACGCTTGCCTTTATTGGTGAATGAATTGAGTAGGTGTGTTGGGAGGTCACGTTGCAGCTTTACAGGACATTGGTTAGGCCACTTTTGAAATGCTGTAGTCAATTCTGGTCTCCCTGTTATAGGAAAGTTTTGTGAAACTTGAAAGGGTTCAGAAAAGATTTACAAAGATGTTACCAGGGTTGGAGGTTTTGAGCTATAGGGAGAGGCTGAATGAGCTGGGACCTATATTCCCTGGAGCATCAGAGGTTATGGGGTGACCTTTTACAGGTTTATAAAATTATGAGGGGCATGGAAATGGTGAACAGTCAAGGTCTTTTTCTCAGGGTAGGGAGACTCAAAACTAGAGGCTATAGATTTTAAGGTGAGACGGGAAAGATTTATAAAGGACATATGGGGCAGACGGTGGTGTGTGTATGGAATGAGCTGCCAGAGAAGTGGTGGAGGCAAGTCCAATTCCAACATTTAAAAGGCGTCTGAATGGGTGTATAGAGGAACCTTGATTATCCGAATATCGGATTATCCAAAGGAGATCTCGAGGTCCCCATAGAAACATTACATTATCTTTACTCAGCGAGTCGGGAGTTCATGGAATGCCCTGCCAGTAGCAGTGATGGACTCTCCCTCATTATGGGCATTTAAGCGGGCATTGGATAGGCATATGGAGGATAGTGGGCTAGTGTAGGTTAGGTGGGCTTGGATCGGCACAACATCGAGGGCCGAAGGGCCTGTACTGCGTTGTATTCTTCTATGTTCTATGGGTTTCCAACACTGATCGTGTCTTTTGTTTAGTGATTAAACAGGCACTGTCTCCAAATGACTGACCTCTCACCCTCTCTCTCTACACCCACACTTTCCCTGGAGGTCTACAGAGGGGTGTACCCTAAAACCCCCTTCCCCAGATAATCTCTCCAACATTGTCCTGTACAGGGCAAAGGTGGAACCTGTCAAAAGGTTGCAGTAAAAAGGTGTGTGTGTGAGAGAGAGAGAGAGAGAGAGAGAGAGAGAGAGAGAGAGAGAAAGAAAGAGAGAGAGAGAGAGAGAGAGAGAGAGAGTGTGTGTGTGTGTGTCTTGTTGTTGACTTCTAGTCCGGCTGCCTGGAGAAGGGGGCATGGATGGAGGGCGTGCATGGAGGGACAGGCAGGAGGCAGTATTGGATGGGGGTGGGGGTGGCGGTGGACAGGTGCGGACACTGTTGGATGCGAGCGGGCTGGGGGCAGTGTTGGACAGGGATTGGGGGGCCAACGGTGTTGGACAGGGCAGGCAGGGGGCGGAGTTGGACGGGGATGGGGAGCGGGCGGGGGCGGTGTTGGATTGGGACGGGGGGGGGCGGTGTTGGGCAGAGGGCTCGCATGCTGTGTGCAGCTGCCTCATCTCCTGAACAGGGAGCAGACTTAACAAAAAGCTCCGATGCCCAGAGGAAAGGCATTTAATCGATTAACTGAATAATCGATTATCTGAACGATATAGTGCCCACCCAACTCGTTTGGATAATCGAGGTTCCTTGGGAGGGATATGGGCCAAATGCTGGCAAATGGAACCAGATTAATTTAGAATATCTGGTTGGCATAGATGAGTTGGACAGAAGGGTCTGTCTCCGTGCTCTATATCTTTATAATTCTATGACTTGCTTTGAAAAAAACACTCATGACATGCTATCATAGCAGAAAGTGAAATGTCTGGAAGTCTTCAGCATAACAAAAATGCATCTTAGCTGGTTAGAAATCACGGACACAACTAAAGGGGCAGGAGACCTATTGAATGGATATTGTTGTATGCCCTTAAACTTATTTCCAGCTCAGCTCGAAATATCCCTAGGTATTCATTTGTATGGCATGATTTGAATGCAGTATGTGAAAAATGCATTGAAGCTCCTGTCTATTTTCAGCTGACAGTTTCCTCCTCTCACTGTCAGCACATCAGAAATGCTCTTTATAAACAAAAGGATTAGAGAGAATCATCAGTATGGTTTCTGTCTTTTTTGGTACCATAGTTCCCTATGAAATTAAACAGATGGCATGGAGAATTAAAAGAAAATTGTCCCGAATTCTTTCCTTTACAGAAGTCATGGCTCAGAGCTCCCTTAAGACCAAATTATGGTTCATAGATATTATAATATGTGTTCTATATAATACATGCATATAATACTACTATGGCTTTATAGCAAGAAATATAATATTTCCCTTCAGGTACCTCAGTAATGAAAGAGTGCATACCTGTCCTGCCCTGCAATGATCAGCGCAGGCATTGGCTGGTGGTGCTTTGAGTTTCAGTGACTGCCGATTTGTTTGTTGAATGCCAGGCTGACAGGATGGAGAACGATTTGGAGAAGACAACCTAAATATGCAATCCAAAATTCTACTTTAATGATTCCAAATCACTTATCTTACATAACACACTGCAGAAAAATGTAAGATTCAACAAACTTGAAAGGGTTCAGAAAAGATTTACAAAGATGTTGCCAGGGTTGGAGGATTTGAGCTATAGGGAGAGGCTGAACAGGCTGGGGCTGTTTTCCCTGGAGCATCGGAGGCTGAGGGGTGACCTTATAGAGGTTTACAAAATTATGAGGGGCATGGATATTGTAAATAGGCAAAGTCTTTTCCCTGGGGTCGGGGAGTCCATGAAATAGAGGGCATAGGTTTAGGGTGAGAGGGGAAAGATATAAAAAAGACTTAAGGGGCAACTTTTTCACGCAGAGGGTGGTACGTGTATGGAATGAGCTGCCAGAGGATGTGGTGGAGGCTGGTACAATTGCAACATTTAAGAGGCATTTGGATGGGTATATGAATAGGAAGAGTTTGGAGGATATGGGCCGGGTGCTGGCAGGTGGGACTAGATTGGGTTGGGATATCTGGTCGGCATGGACGGGTTGGACCGAAGGGTCTGTTTCCATGCTGTACATCTCTATGACTCTTCTTGCAAATTGTGCTTCTCTTATAATAAACTGAAAATATCTAACTTAAATTTCTGGGAAACCCGCACCAACCAACCCCACTGTCCCGTGGTCGAACACTTCAAATCCCCCTCCCACTCTGCCAAGGACATGCAGGTCTCGGGCCTCCTCCATCGCCACTCCCTTACCACCCAACGCCTGAACGAAGAACACCTCATCTTCCGCCTTGGGACCCTCCAACCACACGGCAACAATGTGGACTTTACTAGTTTCCTCATTTCCCCTCCCCCCCACCTTATCCTAGTTCCAACCTTCCAACTCAGCACTGCCCTCATGTCCTGTCCTTCCTGTTCATCTTCCTTCCCACCTATCTGCTCCATCCTCCTCGCTAACCCATCACCATTACACCTATCTCCATCTACCTATTATTGCACTCTCAGCTATTTCACCACATTATGACTTCTGTGCTGTCTTTGGGGAGACAAGAGATGAGATTCTCGCTGCAGAATTCTCAAATAAAGAAGCTTCACATGAATTCTCTTTTGAAGTTATTGGTGGGTATCTTATATTTGTGAGGTAAAAACAATGACTGCAGATCCTGGAAACCAGATTCTGGATCAGTGATGCTGGAAGAGCACAGCAATTCAGGCAGCATCTGACGAGCAGCAAAATCGACGTTTCGGGCAAAAGCCCTTCATCAGGAATAAAGGCTTTATTCCTGATGAAGGGCTTTTGCCCGAAACGTCGATTTTGCTGCTCGTCGGATGCTGCCTGAATTGCTGTGCTCTTCCAGCACCACTGATCCAGAATCTTATATTTGTGGTCTCCCGACAAGTGAAAAAACTTGTTTTGTACTCCACCTACCAAATAATTTCAAATATTTGAAGAACCTTTTATTCAGACACCCTCAGCATTTTCTCTTCTAGAGAAAAGCACTTGAGTGAATTAGGTGTACTTGGTAAGTTTAACTTCTCAATTCTGCAATCATTCTTATCAATTTTTTTTGTATCATCACCTATGTTTCTAAAACTTCCTTAATGTGAACACTACAATTATGCACAGGTTCCAAATGTGGCCAAAACTAAGTCAATATTATTGTCAATAAGATATGACAAAAATTAGTATTGTGTCAGACAGTATATTCTTGTACTATAAGTATAAATTGTGAAAGTCGCAATGGAGTATATATGGGCGGCACGGTGGCACAGTGGCTAGCACTGCTGCCTCACAGCGCCAGCACAGTAAATTAGGCAATCACTCCCAGATTATCAACAAAGTATAAACATGATTAGAATAATCATGATTAGAATAAATATTGTTCATGTCTGTTTACAATACAGGAAATGACATAATCATCTCATAAAGTGTATCATTGGCTTCTCAAGCTTTAGAGTTCAGCTGAGATTTCTTTGCTGTGTTCAAAGTATTACATACAATGAATCTTGGGGTCATTTACAAGTTAGCACTTCTGGCACTAAGCTTTACAGGTTTGTATTGCATATCAGGAATTCAGGAATGAAAATCATCACACTATATTCAGTTTTAACTAATCTGAATTAGTTTTAAAATTGCATGGTCTATAAATGGTCCAACAATCTCTGCATCTGAAACTCCTAACATGCAACTCTCCACTAATAATAACAACTTGTAAATCTACTCCTTTATTTCAATTTATGCAATCAGCTTTATCGTTATCTTTTTTATACACAGATTACCAAAAACAAAGTTTGATTTACACACTGGATTTATAATTGTTACTGTCCTTCTGATAGTATAATAATTCACAGGATTACAGGGTTGTTATGGCACAGAGGAGGCCATTCAGTCTATTGTGTTTGCAACAGCTTTCTGACCATTTTAACTTTGTGTCAATCTCATTTTTCCCATAAGCCCCACACTATTTCTATTTAAATAAACACCAATTCCTCCCGAATGCCTCAGATGAATGATTCTACCATTCTTCAATGCAGTGCATTCCACACTCCAACTACATGCTGTGTGGAAAGACTTTCTCTCACCAAACATTTGCCCCTTTTGCAAAACACTTTAAAACTGTATGTTCTAATTCTTGATCTGTTTATCAGCAGAAACTGTTTCTCCAGACCACTCATGATGTTGGAAACTTCAATCAAATCTCCTCTTACCCTTCTCCTCTCCAAGGAAAACAATCTCAACATCTCCAATCTTCCCTCATTACCAAAGTGTCTCATCCCTGGAACCATTCACGAAAACCTTTCCTGTGCTTTCTCCAAAGCATTCACAGCCTTCCAAACCAGAATTGGAATTGCTGGGTGTCTTAAAATACATTAAAGTAGACAAATCCCCCAGGCCACATCAGAGTGAATGATGGTGGAGGGTTGTTTTCAGACTGGAGGTTCAGAAATCAACAGTGATGGTCTGATTGCTGGGTCCACTTCTTTTTGTCATTTATATAAATGATTTAGATGAGAATATAGAAGGCATGGTTAATAAGTTTGTGGATGGTACTAAATTTGGTGATATAGTGGGCAGTGAAGAAAGTTATTTAAGATTACAAAGGGATCTTGATCAATTGGGTCAATGGGCTGAAGAGTGGTAGATGGAGTTTAATTTGGAAAAACGCAAGGTATTGCATTTTGATGAAACAAGCAAGGACAGGACTTATACAATTAAGAGTAGGGCCTTAGGTAGTGTTGTAAAACAGAAAGACCTCAGGATTCAAGTACATAACTCTTTAAATTTTACATTACATAGAGATAGGGTGGTTAAGAAGGCATGTAGCATGCTTGCATTCGTTACTCAGACCTTTTGAGTATAGGAGTTCGGACATTATGTTGAGGTTGTACAAAACATTGGTGAGACCTCTTCTGGAGTACTGTGTCCAGTTCTGGTCTACCTGTTATTGGAAAGATTTTATTAAGCTGGAGAGAGTCCAGAAGAGATTTACCAGGATGTTGCTGTGAATGGACAGTTTGAGCTATAAGGAGAGGCTGGATAAGCTAGGACTTTTTCACTGGGCGTCGGAGGTTGAAGGGTGACCTTATAGAACTTGATAAAGTAGTGAGGGATACAGGTAAGGTGAATGGCAGGTGTCTTTTCCATAGGATGGGGAATTTCAAGACTAGTGGCCATATTGTTAAGGTGAGAGAAGAAAGATTTAAAAAAGACATGGGGGCAATCTTTATAATAAAGAGAGTGGTTTGTGTGTGGAATAAAGTTGCAGAGGAAGGAATGGATACAGTTACAGTTACAACATTTAAATGGCATGTGGATAAGTACATGGATAATAAATGTTTGGACGTATAAGGGCCAAGTGCAGGAAGGTGCACCAGTTTAGTTTCGCTTGGGATTATGGTCAGCATAGACTGGTTGGACCAAAGGGCTTGTTTACGTGCTGTATGACTCTATGGCCAGATGGGGACTAGCCCAGGATACTGCTGGAAACAAGAATGGAAATGGCTGGCACCTTAACAGGTACCTTTGCATCCTCTTTGGCCTCAGGTGAGGTTCCAGAGATCTGGAGCATGGCCAATGTTTTTCCTTTTTTTAACAAGGGAAACAGAGTAATTAAAGGCCAGTGAGCCTGGTGTCAGCGGTTGAGAAGCTGTTAGAGAAGTTACTGAGAGATAGTATTTATTCACATTCTGAAATAAATAGACTAGGCAGCATGGGTTTATGTGGAGAAGTC
Organism: Chiloscyllium plagiosum; assembly: GCF_037043375.1. NCBI lineage: Eukaryota > Metazoa > Chordata > Chondrichthyes > Orectolobiformes > Hemiscylliidae > Chiloscyllium > Chiloscyllium plagiosum. The sequence goes on from NW_028270144.1 coordinate 63,038,189, forward strand.
ATGTCTCACCAACTTGATTTGAGGAGGTGATGAGGGAAGACAGTGGGTGTTGTATACATGGACTTTAGTAAGGCATTTGATCAGGCTGATAATCATGGGATGTTGGGTGAGTTGGCTAGATGGATGCAAAACTAGAAGACAGAGTAGGGTTAAAGGGTGCTTTTCGGAATGGAGATCAGTTACTAGTGGTGTTCTGCAGGGATCAGTGCTGGGGCTTTTGTTGATTGTAATATATATATATAAATCATCTCGAAGAAAATGTCGGTGGTTTGATTAATAAGTTTGTGAATGACACCAAAATTGGCAGAGTTGCAGATAGTGAGAAGGACTGACAAACAATGTAGCAAAAGTTGAATACATTTCAGATTTGGGCAGAGAAATGGCAGATGGAGTTCAATCCAGACAAATGTGAACTATGCATTTTGGAACATCAAATTTGGGTATGAATTACGCAATAAATGGCAGAACCCTTAGGTGCACTGACATGTAGAGGGATTTGGGAATACAGATCCACAGATCTCTGAAAGTGGAAATACAGGTGGATAAGTGATCAAGAAGGCATACAACACGCTTCCCTTCATTGGCCAGGGCATCAAATATAAAAGTTGGTGAGTTATGCTGTACAAAACTTTAGTTAAGCCACACTTTGAAATACAGGTACACAATCCTTTATCCGAAACTCTTGGGACCAGCTGGTTTTTGGAATTCTGAACTTTTCAGATCTTGGAATAAGTGACAGCTTAATGGTGAAATTTTTAAAAATCTTACCGAACAGTAGACAGACCCGTGAGTACTACGGACCCTGAGACAGAATTGACGCCTGCCAGTGCTGGGCCATGCCCCAGCATGTTGTGGGTCAAGTGAGTTAACTTTTTGCACACTAAACAACCTGGCTACGGAGGAAAAAACTTAACAATAAACTCCGGATTTTGGAGATTTTCGGATTTTGGCATTTCGGATAAAGGATTGTGTACGCATATTTCATGCAATTCTGGTCACCACACTACCAGACAGATGTAGATGCTTTGGTAAATGTGCAGGGAAGGATGTTGCCTGGTCTGGAGGATTTTAGTTATGAGGAGAGGTTAGAAAACCTCTGATTGTTTTCACTGGAAAGACAGAGGATGAGGGGAGACTTGAGATCTATGAAATTACGAGAGACATCGAGTGGAAAGTCAGAGGCTTTTTCCCAGAATGGAACAGTCAACTACAAGAGGGCACAAGTTTAAGGTGAGAGGGGGAAAGTTTAGAGGAGAAGTGCAGGGAAATGTTTTCATACAGAGGGTGGTGGGTGCCTCGAATGCATTGTTAATGGAGATTGTGGAAGCAGGCACATTACTAGCATTTCAGGCATATCTTGATAGACACATGAATGTTAGGCAAACAGAGGGATAGATTCTGTGCATGGGCAGTAAGTAACCAGTCTAAATAAGGATTAGGAATCGGATCAGACTTGCTATGCCGAAGGAACTGTTCCTGTACTATATTGCATTGTGTAATAGTCCAGCTGAGGTCTAACCATTGTCTTTTATAAATTCATCATAATCTCCCTGAGCTTATAATCTACGACCTTATTTATAAAGCCTAGCCTTAGCATACTGTATGCTGATGTTATTGGACTGATTCCTGGAATGGCAGGGCTGATGTGTGAAAAGAGACTGGATCAGTTAGGACTATATTCACTAAAAGAATGAGGTGGCGGGGGGGGAGGGAGTCTCATACAAACCTAAAAAATTCTAACAGGACTAAGGTGGTAAATGCAGGAAAGATATCCTGATGACTGGGTAATCCAGACCACTCATCACAGTTTAAGTATACAGGGTAGGCCATTCAGGATTGAATGAGGAGAAACTTCTTCACCCAGAGAGTGATGAGCCTATGGAATTCTCTTCCACAGAAAGCAGGTGTGGCCAAAACACTGAATAGTTAGATAGACAGATAAATTTCTTTGAACTAAAGAGATCAAAAGGTATAGGGACAAAGTGCGAACAGGATATGGAATTGAATGATCAGCCATGATCATATTAAACGGATGACCAGGCTTCAAGGGCTGAATTGCCTACTCCTGCTCTAATTTTTATATTTCTATGATTTACTTACTGCTCTTTCTACATGTCCGGCAATTTTACTGACTTATGCATATATGCATCCAGGTTTCTCTGATCTTACACACTGTCTAGAATAGCATTATTTATATTATACTGTCTTTCCATGTTGTTCGTACCAAAGTGGACCATCTCGCATTTCTCCACATTGAACTTATTTGTTGCCTTTCTGCCAATTGCATCAATAACTCTTATGTCAATAAATACAAATAAAAACTGTGGACATTGGAAATCTAATACAAAAACAGAAAGTGTTGGAGAAATTTTGCAGCTGTGGCAGCAGCTGTAGAGGAAAAAAAGGACTTCGTGTTTTGAGTCCAGTGACCATTCATCAGAACCAAAAATAGCTGGAAAAGCTCAATGCTGATTACAGGGTGGTGGGAGGGTTGGGGAAGGAATAGAGTACAGGAGGATGGCACCCACAGACAGGAGAGAGGTAAAACATGAAATAGACTGTGCAGCTGATTTGCAAAGCAGAGTGAACTTGCAAGTGATTCTGTTCCACATGTCTGCTGTCCTTGTCCTTCTGGGTGACAGTGATCACAGGTTTCAAAGGTTCTGTCAAAGGAGTATTGGCAAGTTACTGCAATGCATCTCCTGTATGGTACACACTGCTGACACTACACGTCAGAGTTGAAAGAGTGAATTTTTAAAGTATAGGATTTAGATTCAATGAAGCCAGTTGTTGTGTCCTGGATGGTGAGTTTCATCCAGGCAAGTGCAGAGTATTTCATCACATTCTTGACTTGTGACTTGGCGATAGTGTGCAGACTTTGAGGAGATAGGTGGTGAGTTACTCATCACAGAATTCCTAGCCTCTGAACTGCACTTGTTGCCACAGTTTTTATATGGCTGACCCCATTCTGTTCTGGTCAATAGTAATAGGATTCTGATAGTGGTAGCCATGGTAATCCCATTGAATATCAAGGAGAAATGTTTAGGCTTTCTCAACTGAAAGTAGCCACTACCAAGTACATGTGCAGCACACGTTACTCGCTGCTTATCAAACTGAGCCTGAATTTTATCCAGATCTTTCTGCATAGGAACACAGGTTGCTTCAGTGTCTGAGGAGTTGCTAATCTGCCACTGCTCACTACCACATTGTTAACCACTGCGGTATTTTCTCCAGTTGCATGAAGTATATGCTGAACACACAACACACATAAAACTATTGTGATTATTTTGGAAATGAAAAGCTGCAATCCTATCTTTTACTACTGCATTTTCAACAAATGGAATATGTGCCTCACCTTGAAGCTCTCAGGATTAGGGAATTTGCATAATAATGGCTAATGTTTGCATCAGTACTGGTGGGTGATAAAGCGTGGTGCTGGAAGAAGCACAGCAGGTCAGGCTGGTCAGAATCTGAAGAAGGATTCCACCCAAAACATCGACTCTCTTGCTCTTGGATGCTGCCTGACCTGCTGATTTTTCTAGCGCCACCCGTTATCTAACTGTCCAGCATCTGCAGTCCTCAATTTTTCCTCAATACTGGTAGTACCTGGAGCACTTACAAGGTGGTGAGGGAAGGAAAATAAATGGCGTTAGTGTTGTTTGACTGCATAGCCAAAAGATCCTTTTTTTATTTCCAGGCTGTTCACTGAAAGCCCACTGCTTATTTTCACCCAAGTGTTTCATTTCACAAATTAGACCTGGAAGTCTGCACTCTTTTCTCCTTTATACTATGATCTTGCAGTACACGGCACAAAAGGCTGGATCTGTGGGAATTTTCGCAGATGATGCCACTTCATCAGTTCTGTTTCCTAATTGTATATCCATTTGTAAGAAAGATTAGCTGCTATTACCTAGATCCTTCGGTGAAATCCCAGTAAGGGTTACTTCAGAGACGGAATTGGTTGGGCCCCATCAGTTGTCCATTCCCACCAGTTCTCACTAGCCTCTGGCTCCATGGAAATTAACAACCTATGAGTTTTAGAAAACTTTCTCTACAAAGATACCAGGTTCACAATGTCTCTAAATGTTTTAACTGAAATATCAAATAAGTAAAATCAGGGATCCATTCTATAACCTGATTTTGAACATGCCATTATTTATTTTAAAAACCTACAGGCATTATATCTAGTCTTAAATGGTATTTAAAATATGCACCAAGACAGAATAATGCCTTGTCTTTATAGATCATCATATTCTTTAATCAATATCATTGAAGTATAATTAATAAGGTTGCCATTGTTCTACCAGGAGAAAGTGAGGACTGCAGATGCTGAGGATCAGAGCTTAAAAATGTGTTGCTGGAAAAGCGCAGCAGGTCAGGCAGCATCAAAGGAGAAGGAGAATCAACGTTTCGGGCATAAGCCCTTGTTCTAACAGACCAAAGGACTGCCCTCTCATTACAGAGAGATGACTGGTGATCATCTGAGGGTCACCATGCTTCAGGTGAGGGAAGAGGTTGAGAAGAAGAGTCCCTCATGATAATATCAATCAGCACATGATTTGAACCCACAGTGTTTACTGTGGAAAAGGACATGGAAGATATAAAATGTAGGGAAATAGATGGTGACATCTTGAAAAATGTCCATATTACAGAGGAGGAACTGCTGGAAGTCTTGAAACACATAAAAGTGGGTAAATCCCCAGGACCTGATTAGGTGTACCCTAAAACTCCGTGGGAAGTTAGGGAAGTGATTACTGGGCCCCTTGCTGAGATATTTGTATCATTATAGTCATAGGTGAGGTGCTGGAAGACTGGAGGTTGGCTAATGTGGTGCCACTGTTTAAAAAGGGTGGTAAGGACCACCCAGGGAACTAGAGACCAGTGAGCCTAATGTCGGTGGTGGGCAAATTGTTGGAGGGAATCCTGTGGGACAGGATGTATAAGCATTTGGAAAGGCAAGGACTGATTTGGGATAATCAACATGGCTTTGGGCAAGGGAAATCATGTCTCACAAACTTGACTGAGTTTTTTGAAGAAGTAACAAAGAAGATTGATGAGGGCAGAGGGGTGGACGTGATTTATATGGACTTCAGTAGGGAGTTCAACAAGGTTCCCCATGGGAGACTGGTTAGCAAGGTTAGAGCTCATGGAATACAGGGAGAACTAGTCATTTGGACACAAAACTGGCTCAAAAGGTAGAAGACAGAGGGTGGTGGTGGAGGGTCATTTTTCAGACTGGAGGCCTGTGACCAGTGGAGTGACACGAGGATCAGTACTGGGTCCACTACTTTTCGTCATTTATATAAATGATTTGGATGTGAGCATATGAGGTATAGTTAGTAAGTTTGCAGATGACACCAAAATTGGAGGTGTAGTGGACAGCGAAGAAGGTTACCTCAGATTACAACGGGATCTTGATCAGATGGGCCAATGGGCTGAGAAGTGGCAGATGGAGTTTAATTTAGATAAATGCAAGGTGTTGCATCTTGGGAAAGCAAATCTTAGCAGGCCTTATACACTTAATGGTAAGGTCCTAGGGAGTGTTGTTGAACAAAGAGACCTTGGAGTGCAGTTTCATAGCTCCTTGAAAGTGGAGTCACAGGTAGATAGGATAGTGAAGAAGGCATTTGGTATGCTTTCCTTTATTGGTCAAGAGTATTGAGGTCATGTTGCAGCTGACCAGGACATTGGTTAGGCCACTTTTGGAATATTGCATGCAATTCTGGTCTCCTTCCTATTGGAAGGATGTTCCAAAACTTGAAAGGGTTCAGAAAAGATTTACAAGGATGTTGCCAGGGTTGGAGAATTTGAGCTATAGGGAGAGGCCAAACAGGCTGGGGCTGTTTTCCCTGGAGCGTTGGAGACTGAGGGGTGACCTGATAGAGATTTATAAAATCATGAGGAGCATGAATAGGATAAATAGACAAAGTTTTTTCCTTCGGGTGGGGGAGTCCAGAACCAGAGGACATAGGTTTAGGGTGAAAGGGGTAAGATATAAAAGAGACCTAAGGGGCAACTTTTTCAAGCAGAGGTGGTACGTGCATGAAATAAGCTGCCAGAGGAAGTGGTGGAGGCTGGTACAATTGCAACATTTAAAAGGCATCTGGATGGGTATATGAATAGGAAGGATTTGGAGGGATATGGGACAGCTGCTGGCAGGTGGGACTAGATTGGGTTGGGATATCTGGTTGGCATGGACGAGTTTGTTTCCGTGCTGTACATCTCTATGAATGTATCTGCATCACTCTGCATTACAAACTAGCCATCCAGCCAACTGAGCTAACCAACCTCCAATACTATACCTGATGAAGAAGACAAAATATAATTTGAAGTTATTAGCACAATTAAATTCTATTACTGCACTGAGTAAATTAAATTAGATTAGATTACTTACAGTGTGGAAACAGGCCCTTTGGCCCAATAAGTCCACATTGCCCCTCCGAAGAACATCCCACCCAGACCCATTCCCCTACATTTACCCCTTCACCTAACACTACGGGCAATTTAGCATGGCCAATTCACCTAATCTGCACATCTTTGGACTGTGGGAGGAAACCGGAGCAGCCGGAGGAAACCCATGCAGACACAGGGACAATGTACAAACTCCACACAGACAGTTGCCTGAGGCGGGAACTGAACCTGGGTCTCTGGTGCTGTGAGGCAGCAGTGCTAACCACTGTGCCACCATGCCGCCCAAAGCAGATTTTATTTTTTTCAATCAATTAGGAATTTACATTTTGAAACAGTGAGGCTAAATTACTTGTCCTATTTCTTATCTCCTTGGAAAATAAAAATAAAAACCGTACTGGAGAGCAATGATGATTCCAATTATTGTGTCATATACTAAAATTGAAAATTCCATTCAATTTGAATGCATGCAATTTACATACAGAATTCATGAACAAGGATATTGGCTAATGGCACAAATGACTCAGACAATTAATTTGATGCAACTTGTCACATATTACCTTTCTGATAAATCTTTGTGCTCGGTAATCTTTTGAAAGTCTTCTGTCAGACACACAGCGGAAGTTTTGGCAGGAGTCAAAGGTTGTTTAACATAGGACTGTTTGACATGAGGCATTTCTGTAAAAAACCAAAACAATGCTCATATTAAAATTTTTCCAGCTCCTGATTTCAGACATGAAGGCGATGATTCAGTCTCAATATGCATCAACTAGGAGGCACACATCACAACTGTACCTTATTAATGTTAATAGCACGCTATCTCTATCTATAGCATTTGTAGAGGCAGCTTGCTCATTTGAATAAAAATTAACATTTATTTGGTTGCAACACTCCCAAAGTTAAATCCAGAGGCTTCAGGGTATTTAAATGTAATATGGTGAACTCAGGAGAGCATTCCTATGGATGTTGTCTGCTGCAAATTGTACTTTTACATTTTCATGCATTGACATTGCTTGGCGGATGTATTGCAAATACCGCATGTGCTGCAAATTGCAAAATGCTGGCTTCCTACTGGCAAAGAATGGCCACAAAAGGTGGACAAGAAAAGAGAAGATAGAGAGAATTTTAAAAGGTTATAGTCAACAATGAAGGGGAAAAAAGGGAATGGCTGAGAAGCAACAATAAATGAAGTATAAGAGTGAGAGGAGCAAAGAAGAAGAAGCATACAGAATGAGAAGATAGCCAGAAATGAAATGCTGAAAAAGACAAAGAACGCCAATAAGAAGATGCACTTGAGGCAATGCAATGCAAATGCAACAAGAAGTGACTGGGACATAGAACAGTATAATACCTAAAAATGATGGTGCACTTGTGTAGGTTGGCTCCACCAAGCCAGATATTTATTCTGTGGGAAGAGAAGGCAATAGTATCAGGGTGAGGAGAGAAAATAAAGACAGTCAAGCACTAGAAAAATAGAATACCATGCTCTCTTAGGAACCACAAAGATCTCCAAACAGCTTTAGATGATGCCTGGAGCAGTCTGCCTAGGATTGCAGATTACACCTGTCACAGAAAAGAGGGGGAGGTGAAATGAACTATTATTTTTGTATTCCTCTTTTGTGCATATCAAATATGGTTTTTAAATTTAAAATTATCTTTGTGTTTTGTTTTTCCCTTTGAAAAATACGTAGTCACGTATTTTAATTGTTTGCGAGACACATTCATGCACAGGTATTCAAGAAAGAGAGAAATTTAAGTAAAAATAGCTACAAATTGCAAATTTCTTAAAATAAAAGATATCAACTTCGTTCACATGAGACCAGTAAGTCAATATCCAGTTAATGTTCTTTCAGTTGGCTTACACAGAGGTCTCTTTTGCAACAGGGCAGATAGTGAAATTTCTGATGCATGTGAAGTAGTTGAAAATTGGTTCATTCTGCAGATGAAACAAAGTTTCTTTCCAGAAATCAGACTTTTGGGAGATATGGAGATCAGAGGCAGTAAGCCTGGAGGAACTTAATTTTTCAAAGTTGCAAACAGACTGAAGAACTATATAACTTTGACATTTATTAATGATGGAACAAATAAACTAGCAGTTGCAATCATGTAATTGGGCCTGCAGGTTGAGAAGTGGTTAGCTCCATTAGCTGAATGGCTGGTTTACAATGCAGATTAATGCTAATCGTGAGGGTTCAATTCCTGCTTTGGCTGAGTTTACTATATCCTGGGAGGTTTTGGCAACTTTACAGTTACTTATCCATTAATCTCTTAAAATTAGATGCGGAAATTACAATCATTGCACAATCTTAAAATGTGTATTGAAATTAGGATCCTTCAGGAAACATGTCTTGGGTCATGAAAGAAGAAAAGTATGTTAAATCATTTGAATTCGGAAGCTCGCTAATGTGCAGCAACTACTATATTTCTTGCATTTATATCTCACTACTGGCCCAACCAGCTTCATTTATATGCCACTTTAAATTCTCTCCTTCCCTAAGAACTCTAACAGCAGCAAGTCTAACATGAAAGTCAGACTGACTATTATGGCAACAGCTTGCTACTTTCTGTTTCCCTGCATAAGAACTCCTCTCTCATTTTATATATCAAAAAATGCAATTAGGTACTTTTTAGCTCAGTTGTTTGGATAGCTGGTTTGTGATGCTGAGTGACACCAAAAGAATAATCTCAATTCCTGCATCTGCTGAGGTCATAATAAAGGTCCTGCCTTGTCAGCCTCACCCGTTGTTTAAGGTGTGGTGTTCCTCAAGTTAAACTCATCATCCTTATACACTCACAAATGTGTGGCTAAATTCCACCTCAACTCCATTTACAAATTGGCAATTCCCACCACCATTGTAGACCTGACCTCAAACAATGACAAGACAGAATACAGGAAAGAGATCAAGTGATCAGCAGCATGGTGTAAAGACAACAATCTCTCCAATGTCAGCAAAAAGGAGGTATTCATTGACCTCAGGAAGGGAAGTGGTGGAAACCCCCCTAACTGCAAACATGGTGCTGAGGTGGAGAAGGTCAAGAGCGTCACGTTCCTGAGAGTGATGATCACCAACAATCTTTTCTGGTCCACCCACATTGACACGATGATCAAGAAAGCACAACGTCTCTACTTCCTCAGGAGGCTACGGAAATCTAGCATGTCTGCAAGGACTCTGCCAATTTTTTTTTGATGCACCACAGAAAGCTAACTGCTTTTCACAAGAATCTACTGAGAGAGTCATCAACACAGGCCGGTCCATCATACAAACTAGTCTTCCATCTATTGACTCCATTTATACTTGCTGCTGCCTTAGGAAAGCAACCCCAACATAACCAAAGACCTTTCCCACCCCAGTTGCACTCTCCTCTGCCGTCTTCCATCAGGCAGAAGATATAAAAGTTAAATACAGGTACAAACAGATTCAAAAACAGGTTCTTCCTTGCTGTTATCAGACTTTTGAACAGACCTCTCAAATGCTAATACTAATCTTGCTCTCTCTCTCTCTGCACCTTCTGTGTGTCTGTTCTGCTATGCTGATGCACTTTGAATGGTACGATCTATCTGTACAGCATACAAAACAACATTTTTCACTGTATTTCAGTATATGTGACAACAATAAAATAAATCATCTCTTTCTAGTGGAACATTGGCAATTGTTTTTATTAATAATTTAGATCTTGGTGGGCAGGGGTCAATTGCAAAGTTTGCAAATGAAACAAAACTTGGAAGAATTGTAAACTGTGAAGAAGAAAGCTGTGAACTCCAAAAGGGGATAGACTAGTTTGAAGTAAGCAGATGAGTTTCAATGTAGAGAAATGTGAAGTAATATATTTTGAAGACCTTTGAAAGACAATACAAAATTGGAGTACAATTCTAAAGGCATGTATAATTCACAGATCATTGAATATGGGAGATAGGTACACACAAGTCTCCTTTATTAATAGCGGCATGGGTATAGGTGCTGGGTGGTTACAATGCAAGGGGGTGATGTTGAACTTGTATAAGACATTTATTAGACTTCACGTGAAGTATTGTTTACAATTCTGGAAGAATCTGAATTCATTGGAAAGAGTGCAGAAACTATTTACAAGAATGGTTCCAGAGACTTCATTTAAGAAGATAGAATGAAGAAGTTGGGACTGTTCTGCTTGGTGAGGAGAAGGTGAGAGGAAATCTGATTTGCATTTTCAAAATCTTGAGTGGATAGAGCAGATAGGGAGAAACTGCTTCTGCTTGTAAAAGAAACAAGAACAAAATGGCATATATTTACAGCAATTTGGAGAAGAAGCAAGTGTGATATGAGAAAAAATAATGACTCAGCAAGCAGTTAGGGCATGGAATGCATTGTCTGGAAGTTCAATTGAGGCATTGGGTATTAAATGATTATTTGGATAAAAATAAGATGCAAAGGTGTGGGGAAAAAAGCAGAAGATTGGCACTTGATAAAAATGTTCATGTGAAGAGCCGAACCAGACACAGTGGGCCAAATGACCTCATTCCATAAAGCAATCATCCAGTCTGCATTTGGCTCCTCAATGTAGAAGAGATCACACAGTAAACGGCAAATACAGTAGAATAATAAAAAGTACAAGTAATTTGCAGCTTTCGGAACCTTTGTTTGGAGCCTCACACAATGAAGATTCAGGAAGTAAAAAGGTGTTGCACCTCTTCCAATTGCAAAGGAACACAGCATGGGAAGGGGAAAATGTATTGGGATGAAATGTCATTGAGGGAATTGTCCTTTTGGACTGCTGACATCGTGCTGGGGGTGGGGGAATAGGAGGAATATGTTTGGTGGTGACATAACACTGCAGTGGCATAAATGGAGGAGATGACATTTCGTATATGGAGCCCAGTGGGGTGGATAATGAGGGCAAGAGAATTCTATTATAGTTGTGGAAGGATAAGGGAGGGATGAGAGCTAAAGTGCAGAAAATGGGCTGAAAGCAGTTGAGTGCCCGATTAGCAACAGTGGAGAAATTTTCAAGTGGGGAAAAAGGACGAAATGTCGGAAGCACTACTATAGAAGATAACATCACCAGAACAGGACGAAGACAGAGAAACTGAGAGGACGGAATGGAATCTTTACAGGAATCAGCTTTTGAGGAAGTATAATTGAAAATTGGTGGGCTTATAAAGAATATTAGTGGACTGTATCCGCAGAAATGGACACAGTTAAGAAATGGAATGGAAATCATGAGGATAGACCATGTGAAGGTGAAAGAGGGATGAAAATTGAATGCAAAATTGATTTAAGATTCCCAGGCCCAGGGTACAGCAAGAAAGAGCACTGATATGGTCCCAATGTGATGGAAAAAGTTAGGGAATGGGATCTGAGAAGGATTGAAAATAGGAATGGTGGTTGTTAAGGCCTCTGTTCAAGGAAGAAGTGGAGAGCCCTTAGAACATCCTGCTGGAACAGGGAAGTTTCATTGAAATTCATTGACATTCTTATGGCATTGCTAGCTTGTTCCTCCTCACTGCCAAGGTGGCACTGACACAGCTTCCAGGGTCTGGTGGGGCAACCTCTTCTGGTTATCCTCTCCTTTTACCACCCTTTTCACCAGGATCTCCAGGTTTCTGTTGGAGAATCGTAGCACCATATTCCCTTTCTCTGACATGTCCATTCTTAACCCAGTGAGCTGCTTCGGAATATCACTGCTAGTCTGAATGCATGGTAACTTTTTGAATATATCATAGGTGCCAGGGATGCTGTTTTTTTTATTCATATCCAATGAGTAGCAATTTGCACTGGGAAAAAGGTATTGATAAGGTGGGGATAGAATGTAGGGTGCCATAATAGCAGGGTAGATAGTTAATGAGATGGGTTTAGTAATATGCAGTAAGATGCAAAAACAAATGTTATTAGGCTTGCCTGCGAAGATCCCACCAAAAAACTTGACACAACTCACACTTACACAAAAAACATGCAAGATTCTGCCCATGATATAATATAATGTTATTGCTTAGCTTGGATAGCAGGTTTGCAAAGCAGACTGATGCCAACAACACCGTGGGCGGCACAGTGGCACAGTGGTTAGCACTGCTGCCTCACAGCGCCAGAGACCCGGGTTCAATTCCCGACTCAGGCGACTGACTGTGTGGAGTTTGCACATTCTCCCCGTGTCTGCGTGGGTTTCCTCCGGGTGCTCCGGTTTCCTCCCACAGTCACAAAGATGTGCGGGTCAGGTGAATTGGCCAGGCTAAATTGCCCGTAGTGTTAGGTTAAAAGGGGTAAATGTAGGGGTATGGGTGGGTTGCGCTTCGGCGGGTCGGTGTGGACTTGTTGGGCCAAAGGGCCTGTTTCCACACTGTAAGTAATCTAATCTAATCTAAACATGGGTTCAAATTCTATACCAGCTGAGGTTTACATGTAAGTCCTGCCTTCTTGTCCTCTCACCTTGTCTGGGGTGTGGTGACTCTCAGGTTAAATGCACCACTGGTCACCCCTCTTTAATATGGTCCTCAGGAAATGTGGCAACTTCCCTTTACCTTTATTTGGTACAATATTCTTTTTAAAAATTGAACAATAACATGAGACATCAGCTGTATACAAATTGTCCAGGGGTGGGTGAGATAAGTGATTCAAAATATTTTTAGCCATTTGTGTAAACAGTAAAAGATAATTTCAGTGGAATGAATTAAAAGTATTTTGGAGACCTTTGTCTTTGAACATTTCCCCTCAACATGTACACACAAAAATGCAAACAACAAAAAATTAATGTGAACCACACTACCTTATTTTTTCCTATCATTTTAGTAATTAAAGTGGAGGTAATTTCATTCATCATACCTGTTGCTTCTCTACTTTCCTCTCTTTCCTTCAGTTTCTCAACTTGTTCACTTTCTCTATTTAGCTCATTTTGTTCAGGTTTAGAGAGGGCTTCATGGTTTTCTCTGTTTTCTTCTTTAATTGACAACAACATTGATTTTCTTTCATTGAGATCACCTGGCGAAATCCTACAATAAGGTAACAGTTATGACCAGAGATAAATACTCATATATATCTCAGGACAGCATACAAGCCACGTAATATCTAAGCCTGACTGGTTATGTTTCATTGTTAATATCCCAGTTTAGTACAATTAATAGAATGATCTTGAAATTCCTCAGAGGTCCCATCAGATCCCACTGAAACTCCAGTGGAGGTCCAGCAGAATCAGAAAACAGAAGGATTCTGATCATGTTCCATCCTGACTAATTTTGAAATCTTTTAGTCAGTCATATGAAGAGACAATCCCAGCCTGCCCTTCACAAGAGATATGATTTTGAATACAAACCAAGTGTGAGAGTCTCTGAGTTGGAGTTCTAACCTTACTAGCTCAACTGGCTCAACTGAAGGGGAAAACAATTTAAACGTGAATTTTTTGACTATATTACTAGCAGAGCCAATATGTGGTGCATTTTAATTCTCAGGAAGCTTTTCATTAAGACCCAGATAGGAGGTTAGTGTACAAAATAAATGCGCACGGGATTGAGGGCAATACACCAGCATGAATTGAGGATTGGTTAGCAGACAAAAAAAAAAGTCATATTCATAAATGGTAGCAGTGACCAATGGTGTACCAGGAGGATCAGTATTAGGGCCCCAGCTGTTCATAATCTACGTCGACAATTTGAATGTGGGGACCAATTGTAACAGCTCCAAGCTTACAGATGACAAAACTTGTTGGGAATGTGAATTGTGAGGAGAATCCAAAGTGGCTTTAAGAAGATTTTAGGCAGGCTGAGTGAATGGTCAAAAACATGGCATATGGAGTATAATACAGATAGATGAGAGTTTATCCACTTTGACAGAAAGAATAGAAATTCAGAAGGCAAACAACATGTTAGCCTTTATCACAAAAAAAATTGAGTACAGAAGAAAGGAAGACTTACCTAAATTGTATAGAATATTTGAGAGGCCACAAGATGAATATTATGTGAAGTTCTGGTCCCCTTGCCTAAGGAAAGATATACTTGCCATAGATAGAGTTCAGTGCAAGTTAACCGTATGGCATGATTGTCTTATGACGAGACAATGAGGTGCCTGTGGTCTCTGGAGTTTAGAAAATTAAGAGCGATCGCATGCAAACTTACAAAATTCTTAACAGGCCACAAATAGGAACAAGACTAAGCCATTCAGCTCCTTCAGCTTGTACCACCATTCAATAACATCACGACTGATCTGTGGCCTAATTCCATATACCTGTCTTTGGCCCATAGCCCTTAATACATTTGCTTAACAAAAAAAATCTATCTCAGCTTTAAAATTCACAACTGATCCAGTGTCTACGGCCATTTATGGAAGAGGGCTCCCAAACACTTACCACCTTTGTGTGTAGAAGTGCCTCAAAACATCACTTTTGAATGGTTTGGCCCTAAATTTCAGATTATGCCTCCTAGTTCTAGAATCCCTAAAGAGACCTTGGATTGCAGGTTCATAGCTCCTTGTAAGTGGAGTCGCAGGTAGATAGGATAGTGAAGGCGGCGTTTGGTATGCTTCCCTTTATTGGTCAGAGTATTGAGTACAGGAGTTGGGAGGTCATGGTGCGGCTGTACAGGACATTGGTTAGGCCACTATTGGAATATTGCGTGCAATTGTGGTCTCCTTCCTATCGGAAAGATGCTGTGAAACTTGAAAGGGTTCAGAAAAGATTCACAAGGATGTTGCCAGGGTTGGAGGATTTGAGCTACAGGGAGAGGCTGAACAGGCTGAGGCTGTTTTCTCTGGAGCGTCGGCGGCTGAGGAGTGACCTTATAGATGTTTACAAAATTATGATAGGCATGGATAGGATAAATAGGCAAAGTCTTTTCCCTGGGATTGGGGAGTCCAGAACTAGAGGATATAGGTTTAGGGTGAGAGGGGAAAGATATAAAAGAGACCTAAGGGGCAACTTTTTCACACAGAGGGTGGTACGTGTATGGAATGAGCTGCCGGAGAAAGTGGTGGAGGTTGGTACAATTGCAACATTTAAGAGGCATTTGGATGGGTATATGAGTAAGGAAGGGTTTAGAGGGATATGGGCCAGGTGCTGGCAGGTGGGACTAGATTGGGTTGGGATATCTGGTCGGCATGGACGGGTTGGACCGAAGGGTCAGTTTCCATGCTCTACGTCTCTATGACTCTATGAGTCTAATCAAAATCATTTATCTTTACCCTGTTTTATTCTGTGTGGACATGGTCAATCCAGAAGGGACATTTTCCTGAGCTATGGGATCGAGAACCAACAGACATAATCTCAGAATTAAAAGGCAAGCCAGTTACGATGAGGAGGAGGAGGAAAACCTTCACTCAACAGATGGTGAACCTTGAAATTCCCTAGCCAAGAAGGTTGTTGGAAATTCAGTATTAACTAAGTCCAAGAGAGACTGTTAAATATCTTTAACATCAAGGGATATAGACGTAGTGCTACGACACAGAGGTGAATCCTCGGTTAATTAAGCTAAGCACCCAGAAAAGCTGGCCTCGCCTTATAATCTGTTAAAATATGAGTGACAGAGAGCTCCCAAATTCCACTATTTAAAGAAAATAACTTCAATTTATTTTTTAACTCTAAAAATGAACATTGAACAACTATTCACAACTCTAAGTCCTCCTTTCTCTTAACTGCTTGCTACCTACCTCCAACTCTATAACAATATGCTATTCCAATAAGACCCTAAAATTAAATCAACTTAATTTCAAAACCACACAGTCGCTGTCTTCTTCCATGTCTTCACTTTTCCGGCTGCTAATTTCCCTGCGTCGTCTTCTGTCTTTTTACTGCAATATGTTTTAAATGAAAAGGCACTTTTGATAGAAAGTGTTTTTTAATTTCTTTGAGAGCAAAATGTTAAGATGGGCAATTAGTTCTCCAGGAGTTTTTCTCTCTCTATGGCAGTCGCTCTCTGACCAATTTTCAAAATGTCCACATTCTTATACCCCCAACATCAGATCGTCTCATTGGTTCAATGTTAGCAAAACAATAAATTCAAACTCGATTGGGTTTTAGTATGCTGGGACATAGTTTAAACTCATTGGTTAAATTCGAATTACTTTCCAAACAGCAACCAAAACTCAGGTATCCATTTCATAGCCAAATGTTACATATTTTCAATTTTGCAGTACACTCTTGGACTGCAATCTAGTCATATACACAGATGCTTGTAAGCTCTCAGTTTAGCACAGCATTCTCTCTCTCTTCAAGGTACAGTACATATATTCAACTTCATAACAGTAGCATGGGAAAGGTGTTGAGATAGATAATCAGTCTTGATCTAGAATCAGGGAGCAGGCATGATGGTCTGAATGAGGGAAGTGCTCTTTTTTATTCATAACTTCCTGAACACAGCCAGGGCATCATTAATGATGGATTCTTTTTCCAGCAATGTAATGGAGGAGAAATTGCAACGATTTAGAACAATACATGGCATAGCAGCAGAGTAGACAGATGCATTGCAGACAGGAAAAGAACATCAAAGAGACAAAGGAGGAGTTGTTGGGTTGAACTACAGGCAAACGTTTAAGTTACCTATAGCTTAAACTTGATCAAGTCATTTATTTAAGAAATTTAATCCATTTAGTCAATTTAAATTCATAAACTTAATTCACAGAATCATAGAATGATTACAGCACGGAAGGAGGTCTTCTATTTGTTCAGGTTCTCTATAGGAGCAACTCATCTGAAGAGTTATCTAGCCTAATAAACATCATGTTCAATTCCAAAGGAGCACATATGATGACGCTACACCCTGAATGATGAAACTTAGGATGCTGTGTGTTGTTTTTTCAAACTATTCATGTCCACGGTGAATATGACGACCCAAAAGGAATCAATGATCAAATAATTTACATTTGGTGATACAGTTGAAAATACATTGGTCAAGTATTTTCTTCTCCATGTTTTAAGAGTAGACAGGGCCTCAGTTTATTATTTCATCTAAAAGGCAACACCTCCAACAATGCAGCACTCCTTCAGTTTTGCATTGAAATACCAGACTAGAATATGTACTCAAGTTTGTTGTAGAATATTAGACTAATTGCAGTTTACTTAAATATAATTCTAATAGGAACATTTTAATGTATTAACCTTAACACCAAATTTGTGCTGGCCTGTTTATAAATTACTTAACGTTATTGTTGCATTTTCTGCTAACATTAAATTTTTAGCATTCTGCCATTCCATAATAAAATAGAGCATTCAAATTAGTCAGAATTTGTTTTTGATAGGTACAAGGATTCTTACCTGGGAAATAAAACCGAGTTGGTCGTGGCAGGTCGACTTGTGCACACATCTCTGATTGACTTTATTGAGTCTGCAGTCCCAGGTCTCTGTTAGGAGAGGAAAACATGTATTAATTGTGGAAGTCAAATATATAAACAAATCCACCTAATACCATAAATGTTGACCAACGTGCATGGCAAGGGTTGTTAATATCTCATTTCTTTCTAAAACATTCCAAAGAATGTGGCACTTTATGTTTTCTCTATACATAGTTACATTTCTGTGTTAAATGGAAAGTTGATACCTTTTCAACATACCTCTGTTCAGTCATGACTTGGAGTACCTGGTGTTGAACTGGGATGTACAAAGTTAAAAATCACACCACACCAGATTATAGTCCAACAGGTTTATTTGGAAGCACTAGCTTTCGGACCACTGTTCCTTCATCAGGTGGTTGTGGAGTATAAGATCGTAAGACGCAGAATTTATAGCAGAAGTTTACAGTGTGACGCAACTGAGATGATATATTGAAAAAGACCTGGATTTTTTGTTAAGTCTCTCATCTTTTAGAATGACCATGTTAGTTTCAGTTCTTTTATATGTAAATCCTAGAACTTTTTTAAAGTTACATTCAGAAGTGAACTTTAACAATAGGTGCCATATCAGCTCAGATAATGCATTGAAAGTGTAAGGTTAAAGTCTGTCTGTGTTCCAATGTTCAGACTGATTCTATTTCTAAAAAAGGTGATTACAGAATCTAAAATGGGTTCATGCAGTTTTTGAGCAAAATAAAATGTAATTCTGCAAGTACAAATTCACCCACAAACTTATATGTTTGTGTATGTGTGCGTGCACGCTGTGTAGTGTGACATGAACCCAAGGTCCTGATTGATGCCATCCCCATGGGTACTGAACTTGGCTATCAGCCTGTGCTTGGCCACATTGCGTTGTTGCCTGTCCCAAAGTCTGCCATGGAGGTTGGTCACCCGAAGGTCCAAGGCCGAATATCCCAAACCACTGAAGTGTTCCCCAACTGGGAGGGAACACTCTTGGCTGGTGATTGTTGTGTGGTGTCCATTTGTCCGTTGCCGTAGCCTCTGCTCGGTCTTGCCAATGTACGTGCCTCAGGACATCCTTTCTTGCAGTGTATGAGATAGACAACGCTGGCCAAGTCACTTGAGTATCTGTTACGTAGATGGTGGGTGGTGCCCCCATGTGTAATGGTGGTATCCCTATTGACACTCTGACACATCTTGCAGCATCTGCCATGACAAGGTTGTGTGGTGTTGTCCTGAAGGCCGGGTTGGTTTGCTGCAAACAATGATCTGCTTGAGGTTTGGTAGTTATTTAAAGGCAAGAAGTGGAGGTGTGGGGAAGGTCATGGTGAGGTGCTCATCCTCATCGATAATGTGGTGCAGGCTGCAAAGAACATGAAGTTTTTCGGCTCCTGGAAAGTACTGGACGATGAAGGGTATCCTGCCGGTTGCAGCTCATGTCTGTCTCCTGAGGAGGTCATTTCAGCTTCTCGCTGTGACACGTCAGAACTGGCAGTCGATGTGTTGAGCATCATATCCTTTCTAATGAGGGCATCCTTGAGTACTTCCTAGTGCCCATCATGTTTCTCTTCATCTGAACAGATCCTGTGTGTTCATAGAGCTTGTCTGTAGAGAATGACTGTTTTAATATGTTTCGGGTGGAAACTGGACAAGTGTAGCGTGGTGAGGTAATCCGGTAGAGTGAAGTGCTGAGGTGCCCATCCTTGATAGAGATGTATGCATCCAAGAATAACACAGATACTAAAGAGTAGTCCATGGTGATTTGATGGTGGGATGAAAATCGATATCACTGCGTAGTTGTTTCAGTGACTGCTCGCCATGGGTCCAGAGGAGAATCATGTCTCACAAACTTGATTGAGTTTTTTGAAGAAGCAACAAAGAGGAATGATGAGGGCAGAGCAGGAGATGTGATCTAGATGGATTTCAGTAAGGCGTTCGACAAGGTTCCCCATGGGAGACTGTTTAGCAAAGTTAGATCTCACGGAATACCGGCAGAGCTAGCCATTTCAATACAGAACTGGCTCAAAGGTAGAAGACAAAGGGTGGTGATGGAGGGTTGTTTTTCAGACTGGAGGCCTGTGACCAGTGGAGTGCCACACGGATTGGTGCTGGGTCCACTACTTTTCGTCATTTACATAAATGATTTGAATGTGAGCATAAGAGGTATAGTTAGTAAGTTTGCAGATGACACCAAAATTGGAGGTGTAGTGGACAGCGAAGAAGGTTACCTCAGATTACAACAGGATCTTGACCAGATGGGCCAGTGGGCTGAGAAGTGGCAGATGGAGTTTAATTCAGATAAATGCAGAGTGCTGCATTTTGGGAAAGCAAATCTTAGCAGGACTTATACACTTAATGGTAAGGTCCTAGGGAGTGTTGCTGAACAAAGAGACCTTGGAGTGCAGGTTCATAGCTCCTTGAAAGTGGAGTCACAGGTAGATACGATAGTGAAGAAGGCGTTTGATATGCTTTCCTTTATTGGTCAGAGTATTGAGTATGGGAGTTGGGAGGTCATGGTGCGGCTGTACAGGACATTGGTTAGGCCACTGTTGGAATATTGCATGCAATTCTGGTCTCCTTCCTATCAGAAAGATATTGTGAAACTTGAAAAGGTTCAGAAAAGATTTACAAGGATGTTGCCAGGGTTGGAGGATTTGAGCTATAGG
Organism: Chiloscyllium plagiosum; assembly: GCF_037043375.1. Taxonomy (NCBI): domain Eukaryota; kingdom Metazoa; phylum Chordata; class Chondrichthyes; order Orectolobiformes; family Hemiscylliidae; genus Chiloscyllium; species Chiloscyllium plagiosum. The sequence continues at coordinate 63,058,503 of NW_028270144.1, forward strand.
GAGAGGCCAAACAGGCTGGGGCTGTTTTCCCTGGAGCGTCGGAGGCTGAGGGGTGACCTTATACAGGTTTACAAAATTATGATAGGCATGGATAGGGTAAATAGGCAAAGTCTCTTCTCTGGGGTGGGGGAAGTCCAGAAGTAGAGGGCATAGGTTTCGGGTGAGAGGGGAAAGATATAAAAGAGACCTAAGGAGCAACTTTTTCACACAGAGGGTGGTACAGGTATGGAATGAGCTGCCAGAGGAAGTGGTGGAGGATGGTACAATTGCAACATTTAAGAAGCATTTGGATGAGTATATGAATAGGAAAGGTTTGAATATGGGCCGGCTACTGGCAGGTGAGACTAGATTGGGTTGGGATATCTGGTCGGCATGGACGGGTTGGACTGAAGGTCTGTTTCCGTGCTGTACATCTCTATGACTCTATGCCCAGCTTAGCCCTACCTAAAATTTCACAACCGGAAATTCCAGCAATCACCATCCTTCTTTCCTGATTTTCATCATTTTCTCCAATACTCTGCACTTTCTACACTTGTCACACTTTGTCTTTTCGCACCTCTTTGACCTTTTACACCTTATATGATCTTAATGTGCACATCCTGAAGTCTATTGTGGAATACACTGCATTACTTTACCAGAACAATCTTGATACTAGAAGCTTTGTCTGATGACACCGCAGTTTGCTCCATCAGAGCTTTTTTATTGCTGTCATTACATCCACATTCCATTTTTATGACTAGGTTATGAATGCAAGAAAGCCTGTTGTTTGGGTTGAAGTTAAAGGACTAAGAACTATCCCAGCATGAAGTTGTTAGAAGCAGTGGCAAGGTAACAGAGATGGACTGCATTATTCATTATATAAACTCAAGTCTAGATTCATCATTATGCTCCAGGTGAGCCATCTCCCATCTTAATTCATCTTAGCCGCAAAGTTTATGGAAACACTATGGTGAGTTACTGAAACAGTTTGGAAGTATGTGTTGACCATAGGAAGGTTCTTGACCCTCAGCAAAATGGTTGACTCTTAACTACCCTCTGAAATGGCCTAGCAAACCCTCTCAATAACAGTTAGTGATTGGCAACAAACACTGGCTTTGTCAACAAAGCTCAGATGAACAAATATAATATAATAAGTAGGGAAGGAGGCAGACAGGAGTAATTTAAATGCAGAGGGGAGAAAGATGGTGGTCCATAGAAGGCCCTACAAACAAACCATATTCCAGCAGCATCACCCTTACATAGCAATGAGTCAAGAATAATGTCTTCATTAGTGGTCAGTAAAGGACCCAAAGAAAGAGCAGTAGGACTTTTGACTCATTGAGCCTGATCTGTCACTCGATAAGATCAGGCTGAGCTGATGCTAGCCTTAATTCCATTTTCCTGCCTTCTTTGCCCTTAACTTTCTTACACATCAAAAATACGACTATTCAGCCTTGAAGATATTCAACTGCTCAGTGTGCCCTGTTCTTTATGGAAGGGAATACCAAAGAATAATGACCCACGGAAAGAGGAAATTCATCCTGATCCCTTTATTTTGAAAATGTGCCCCTAGTTCTAGATTCCCAACAGGAAATATCCTTTTAGTTTCTACCTTTTTCAAATTCTTTTCAAACATTGGATTTCAATAAGACCACCTCATATTCTTCTAAACTCCGATAGCTTTAGTCCCAACCTTCTTAACCTTTCCTCATAAGACAACTCCTTCATCCGAGTAATCGGCTAAATGAACCTTCTGTTGACTACTTCCGATGCAGTTATATCTGTCTTTAAGGAAGGAAACCAAACCTATAACCAGTACTCCAGAAGCTGGCTCATCAATGTCTGAACAGTTATAGTAAGATGTTCCAACTCTTGCAATAAGTATCAACGTTCTGTTTGCCTTTCTAATTACTTGTTTGAATACTAACTTTTTGCAAGCCAACCTTTTCTAACTCTTGTGGAAGGACACTCAGATTTCTCTGATCCATACCCTTCTACAGTTTCTCTTCAATAAAAAAAATTCTTTCTCTATTCTTCCTACTCAAGTGGACAACTTGTAACTTTCCCATACTACATTACAACTGTCAACTTTTGCCCAATCTACCCACAGGATCATTGCAGTTGAATGCAAGTAATAAATGCAACATATTGTCATTTGCCCTGCATAGAAGCATCAGAGAGGTCAAGGAAGCACTGCACAGAAAGGAGACTTTGAACGCTTGTCCCTAAGGAGGGATCATGAAAAATAAAAGCCACATGGGTTCACAAGGATTGTCAGGCAATCTGTGCGCCCCACCCCAATAGCAACAAGGAATCATATCACAATTATAAAGGCTTCCACACTCTCCCTCTCTCTCACTCACTCTCAATATGCAGTTGGTTTATGGCTACTCCAAGAAGTTCATCTTAATGATTGTCTGCTATGATAAATACATCTGCATTGCTTGCACTCTATGTCAGTCTGTAATACTGACAGCCAGAGGTCTCTAGGACGCACTAAAGGATGACTGCTTAGCTACAATGGCTGGACCTTCCATTATGGCTGTTATGAACCAGGCCAGATCCCCCTCAAAATATGTTAAAATATGTTAAAAATGTAGCCCAGACCGATGTGAAGTGGATATCCCAGATGTAAAGGCAGACGTGAAGTGGATATCCCAGGTGTGAATGCATCTGGTCAAACCACTCAACTTTAAGCTAAACAGAATTTATTTAAACATTATAGTTGAAACACAAACATAAGAAAACAGAATTTAGAATAACTTAACTATTTGAAAACTCAACTGACTCAATACAACAACTGAACTAAGGAGCTGTTCCAATTCGTGCAACATCCCATAAACACAACCCTTGGCAAAATGTAAATTCAAATTTAGGTTCTTACAGGCAGGAGGAAACAAATTCCAAAGAGATTTCAGAGAGAAAGCCAGTCAGGAACCATCTGGGGGATTTTGGAACCTTTTTCCATTGCAATCAGCTTCTCACTATTACGGCTAAACCAAACTAGAAAAATCCTGAACTGGGAGAACTGATCACTCCCCTGCCAGTGTTAAACTAGGTTCTTGCCCAGACATTCCAGAACCTCTGCCTTTATGACCTCTATTGAAAAAAAAAAGGACAAAATAACCTTGTTAAAGTGAGAGCATTGTCACACCTCCCCCCTTAAAAAAATGAATAATCAATATACAAAGATGGCTTCATTTTAAAACCCCTTAGTTTTACTCTGTTACTACATTACAATACATACATTGCATTGACTATAACCATGCAAACATGCACTACTACATTGTATTTCAATCTGTTACTCCTGCTACTGAATGTCTCTGTTTTTCATCCAAATCTCAAAAATGTGTTAGCAATTAAGTTTTCTCATCCTGCACATGTATAATTTTCAAATTGAATGGCTGTAACAATGAGCTCCATATAAACAGCCTGGAACTTTTGTCCTTAAATTTCTCCAAAACCTTTGGCGGATTATGATCAGTATATATGATGTGTCTGAGACACATTACAGGGAACATAAATGTTGAAGTGATATAACGCCAACACCAAACTCAAAGTCTTCTTCTCAATTGTCAAATATTTCTGTTGATTAATGTACAATTTCTTGGAGAAATATCCAATAGGTCTTTAAATCCTCTCATCTTCTGATAAGAATGCAGCACCAACACCCACATCACTTGCACCGATAATCCCCTTGAATGGCTTTGCGTAATTTGGCGTATTAGCTGGGGCAGTGGTTAACACAGTTTTCAGGCTGTCAAATACCTTTTGACAGTCTGCTGTCCACGGAAACTTCTTGCTTTTCTTCAGTAATTCAGTGAGTGGAGTAGCCACATTGCTAAAATTTGGTACAAGTTTCTGATAAAACCTACTCAATCCCAGGAATCATAGTAGTCCTCTCTTCGTCAATGGTATGGAAAACTCCCCAATAACCTTTGTTTTCACATTCCATGGATCCATCTGTCCATTCTGATAACATGGCCCGAGAACGTGACTTAGGCTTTGGCGAATTCACTCTTAGTTTATTACCTGAAGTCGATCAAATAATTCTGATAAATGCTGCAAATCTTCCTTCCATGTGTGACTAAAAATCACCAGGTCATCGATGAATACCACACAATTGGGTAATCCAGAAATGACTTCAATAGTTATTCTTTGAAATGCAGCTAGCAAATTTTTCATACCAAATGGCATGACTTTAAAATGATACAGTCCAGTTGAAGTAATAAAAACCAAAGTTGTCTTTGCTGTTTCGGATAAAGGTACCTACTAGTATCCTCTGAGTAAGTCTAACTAACTTAAAAAAAATAAAAGAAATCGTATAGGAATCAGACTTTGTAACTGCATTGACTTTACGATAGTCTACACATAACCACTGGATACTATCTGACTTTGACACTATTACTTTGGGTGAGCTCCAGTCACTGCAACTCACTTCAATTATGTCAAATTGGAGCATGCACTCAATCTCTTTTTGAACCTGTGCCAACTTTAGAGGGTTAAGTCTATAAAGATGTTGTTTTATTGGAAGAGCATTTCCTATATCTACCTTATGCATAATTAGATTAGTACTTCCCAGCTTATTTCCACATAACTCCCCAGATCATTTTGATTTTCCTCTGAAAGGTAACTCAATAATATATCCCAAGTTTTGACAACTTTCTCATTGTCCAATTTAATTTGAAGAATGTCTAATTCAAAATCCTCTGAACTTGGTTCTTCACTCTATGTTGTAACCAGTAACACATTTTTGTTTTGCTTTCCTTCCCTATCAAAATACCTTTTGAGCATATTCACATGACATACCTGTGAGATTTCTTTCTGTCTGGAGTCCTTATCAAATAGTTTACCTTGCTCAATCTCTTTTTGACTTGATAAGGTCCACTAATCCTTGCTTTTAAAGTTTCACCTATCACTGGAAGTAACGCTAATACTTTATTTCCATTTTAAAAATTGCATGTTTTTGATTTCTTGTCTGCTTCCTGTTCATGTTTTGCCTCAACCATTTGATCAAACGTGGTCTCCCATAATTCTACTTCAAATTCCTTATCTGTATTCTTTAATTTCTCCTCCTATGTCAACTGGTGACTTTGTGACCTCGTTACCATAGAGTCAGGAAAAGTCCTAGGATACACTTCCTGTAATACTTCAGTTGCCTGATTTTCCACTGGCTTTTCAACCATAGTAGGCAGCACTCCTAACTGTGACCCAGCTATATTATTATCAAGAACAAATTGAATTCCTGGATCCAAGAGTTCTTCCAGTATTCCTACCACACTTCTCACTGGACACTCTAACCTCACTCTACATAATTAAACACTTGTTGTTTCACTGTGAATTCCTGTTACTTGCGCTTTTTCTGGCAGCAGTCCTTCTGAATTAAATACCTCCTCATCTCACAACATCAAAGATTGGCATGATCTCATATCTCTTAATGCTGTAACCTCTTTACCTCATGCTCCTGGCCTATGCGAGTAAACCGTACCTTCACAAGTAAATGGTTTAAGACGATCAGGCACGTCCTCCTTAACCAACCTGAACAGATTGTACATTCTGGTGTAGCTTTTTAACTTCCACTGTGCTTTCTTTTACCAATTCAACAAAATTCACTGGCTTATCCTTTTTTCCTGCATCTGTCTTCTTAGTGCTTTTTCTGAACCATCAACTCTGTGATTTCATGAGGCCTACTTTATTGCAGTGAAAACACCGAAGCTTTTTAACTTCTCTTTCCTCTTCACAGGTTTCCTTTTTACCCTGTGATACATTATCTTATGATCTTCACCTTCTCGAGTGACAATTTCCCTTTGTAATTTAAAAGAAGTTTTATGATTTACATATCAAAGAACAGAAACCAACACATTCCATTCTAAAAGATGAAAGACTTGATCTAAAATTGTTTAATGTATCATCACATCTCCATGACATGTACTCATTTGGCTATGAATTCTGTGTCTTATGATCTTATTCTCTACAATCACATGAGGAAGAAGCAGCGCTTAGAAAGCTAGTGTTTCCAACTAAACCTGTTGTGTGTGTGATTTTTAACTGTGTCCACCCCAGTCCAACGCCAACACCTCCAAGTCTATCCTTTAAGCAGACTTTCCTAAATGCCAATTTATGAAGTTCAAACTCTCTCTCTCTTTCTTCCTTTCCTCTCTCACTTTCTCCCTTTCTTCTGCTAGGGCCTTCTTCTCCTTTTCTTTTTGTTCTGCTTTCTCCACTGCAAGTAGTCTCATTGTTACAGCTAAACCAAACTCGGAAAATCCTGAACTGAGAGAACTGACCACTCCCCCGCCATAGCCCAGACATTTGGCACCACTGGCTTTACAACCTCTCTTGAAAAAAACCAAGGACAAAATAACTTTGTTAAAGTGATAACATTGTCACATGGCCCCAACCAGCATCCCACAAAAAAAACATAACAAAGCCTTGCATGAAACCTACATAGCCATGCATAACAATGTGGAGCACATTATCAGACTGCTTAGTAATATATCTTGCTGCTTTAATTGCTCAAAGGAGTTTCTATCATACACACCCACGTAGAATCTATACTTGTGGTGGTTTACTATATCCTCTATAACCGTGAAATTACGAGGGTACAAAGGTAGGTCCTGGAATCTGGCTACCAGGAGAAGGGGAGGAGACCATATCCATTGCATGCAACTGAACAGAATGGGAACAACTGCTTTGCAAAACTCAAATTCAGTTGAAATGAACTTCACCGTCCCAAACACTCTGTATCAGAGTCTTGGTCACAAAAACCTTTTTGTCATCATAATTAATTAAGGCCGAAAGCAAAAATTTTCACCAACAACTTTACCTAACAACACATTGAAGATTCAAATTAAAATACAGGAATAATCATCTTGTCCACTGCCTGACTAATATTCCTACATAGTATTACTTCAGTATGGCTGTAGACAACAGTGCAGATCACTAGTCAGGATCTCCTCAAGCAGCTGTAAGCCTTGATGTGTCCAAGACTGGGCTTTATCCCTTTGACATTGGTGGCAGCGGACTCAGCTGAATGCCTAAAAATGAACAGCAAGGGCACTAGTGGAGTGACAGTGGTGGGAGCATGAATCTTATCATCCTGAGAGAAGACCACAGATTTAAGCTTGATGGTGTCATTGCCCTCACGTAGATCCTTTGGGGTGATATTTAAACAAGCTTTATAATTTTTTGGAACACAAATTATTTGACTGCTGTGAGTACTTCGCATGTCCAATAGAGCACTAAATTGTACATTCACAGGGCAACTGTTTTGTGCCTGTTCAGCAATAGGTAAAGATCTCATGACGTTTGACTGCACTTCTGCTACAGCACTGAGGCAATGGAAAGCTTCTGTATGTGTTGCAGCAAACGCTCAGTGGCTAGTATATATCTCATAATGGGTTATTGGGAAGTATTGCCATGGAGATCCCAGCACTTCCACAGTCAAAAGGCTTAGTGCCTAGCTCTGAGTAATGCTTTGTGCACAGTGGAGCCAGACTCCTTCATGCTCCTTTCCAGCTACTAGAGGATAACAGGTAGGCCAGTCAATGAACCAAAAATCATGGTGTGCATTTTCATCAGTGTTTTCAATGTGTTCCTAGTACTGGTTCCCTTCAGCAGCACACGTCTGCAACTTCACTCTCTGGAGAGTATGCACACTAGCTGACTTTTCGTGAGTCACCTGCTCCTGCAAGAGAGATCGCTGAATGTACACAACTCTGTGTAAATGTAATTAGATAGTGATGTATCATTGCTGAATAGCTGTGGCTTTGAGGAAGTATGTAGTGGCATATGCACAACTAGCATACCTGGAAGGAACATACAGGGGAGATGTAGTATTGCTGATACTAGGTGTGAATGTCAGGAGATGCTGGTTGCTAAGTGATCGGGCGTGTGCATTAAGCAATATGAGAAGTGGTTGGGAGATGAAGTGTGCAAATGCATTCATTCAATCTGACAAACTGACTGGATTATTATATTTTTTCAGTACTGTTGTCATGTCCTCAGTACCACATTCTGAGCATTAGCCACCCTTACGGTGATATCCCATCTCCAGCAGGGCTCAATTTTTGATCTCTTTCTGCTTCCTTCCAAAACTCAATCTCTCCAATCATTTATTATCCCAAGCAGCATCACTAAAGCAGGGAGGTTTTTCCCTTGGCATTGCACACAACCTTATATGTTTCAGTGTTCCAATGTGGATTCTCAGTAGTCTACCTTTTATAAGCATCGTATTTTAAAAGGCAAAGGCTGCATGGAGCACATGGCTTTATCAAAACACTCCTCTCCCTCCTGCATTATATAGGGGATGCCAGTAGCGCTTGGAGCACACATTCAGCCCAGAGTCAATTGTGGCTATGCAAAATCAGAGAAATGTAGAGGGTTCACCAACTTTATGGGTAGTTCCACTTGCAGCTGGCAGGTCACAAACTGTTTCCAGAATTGTCAAAAGTGAAATTTGAGTCTTATATATTTTAATCTTTTTTATAAATCTTGCTTGAAAGTTATTGCAATGAAAACCAAGCAGGTTCCATAACAGATACACCACGTGCTTCTTCATATTACTGCCCAATTGGTGAGGTTTGCAATTTTTCCACATGGATGTGATTTACAAAATGATAAAAAGTCATGCTATTCATGTCCAATGCCAAACAAGTTAAAGTGATGCATCTAGTGTGGGGGTGAAGTCATCAAGCATGCTGTCCACTTTGTGTGCTAGTTTGCTTCTCATTTTCAACTTTCAATCTGGTCAGCAGGACAAATGAAAAAGAAAGTCAAATGTCTCTCTCCTTGTCAGTCCACATGGCCCCAGGTTAAAGATGCAGAGTAACATCGGTAAAGGCAAAATATCCTGGAGTCGTAGTGTCACAAAATCCTACAGGACAGAGACAGGCCCTTCAGCCCAAACTGGTCTGTACCAACCAAAATGTCCATCAATGCTAACCCCATTTATCTGCCCTTGATCCATATCCTTCTACACCTTTCATATCCATGTATTTGTCCAAACGCCTTTTGAATGCTGTTAATGTACCTGCCTCAACCACTTCCACTGGCAACTTATTCCATATATGCATACTACCCTCTGAGTAAAAACGTTGCCCCTCGGGTTCCCTTTTATTCTTTCCCCTCTAACCTTAAACTGATCCCCTCTAGTCCTCAATTCCCTAAGTCTGGGAAAAGGACTGCATGCATTCACCTTATCCATATCTCTCATGACCTTATACGCATCTATAAAATCCTCCCTCAGTCTCCTGAGCTCTAAAGAAAAAAGTCCTAGCTTGTCCAACCTCTTCCTGCAACTCAGACCCTAGAGGCCTGGCAACATCCTTATAAATTTCGTCTGCACACTTTCCAGTTTAATAACATCGTTACTGTGGCAAGGTGACCAAAATGGAACACAATACTTGAAGTGCGGCCTCACCAAATTTCTGTACAACTGAAATATAACTTCCCAACTTCTATATTCAATGCCTTAACTGATGAAGGCCAGTGTGCTAAAAGTCTTCTTCACTGTCCTGTCTACCTATGACTCCACTTTCAGAGAACTGTGTACTTGAATTTCATGGTCTCTTTCCACTATACTCCTTAAGGCCCTATCATTTACCATGAAACTCCTAGCTTGATTAGATTTTCCAAAATGCAAGACCTCATACTTAACTGTATTAAACTCCATTTGCCATTTCTTGGCCTACTTCTCCAGGTGATCCAAGGTCCTGCTGCAATTTCCGATGAATACTGCGTAATTTAGTGTAATTTACAAACTTACTAATCATGCCTTGTACATTCTCACCCAAATTATTGGTAATAGATAACAAACAGCAATGTTCCCAGGCTTTTCTTTGCATTCCTACTTGAATAAGGGCACAACATTCACTATCCTCCAGTTTTCCAGGACTTCACCTGTGACTAATAAAAATGCAAAAATATCAGCCGGGGCCCTGCAATTTGTTCTCTAGCTTCTTACAGGGTTCTTGGATATATGTAGTCAGGACCAGGAGATTTATCCACCTTCATACATTCTAATACACCAAACACCTCTTCAACTGTGATATGGACTGCCCAAGATATCACCACTAACTTCCCCAAGTTCCCAAGTCTTTCTGTCTTTCTCCATGGTAGGCACAGAGGGGAAATATTCATTGAGGACCTCTCCCACCTCTAGTGATTCCACACATGCATATCCACTTTTGTCCTTGAGGGGTCTTATTTTCTTATTCCAGTTATTATTTTTAATATATTTAAAGAACTTCTTTGGATTCATTCTTATCTTCTCAGCCAAGGCTACCTCTTGCTCCCTTTTCACCCTCCTGATTTCCTTTCTCAGTAAACTCCTGTATCCCCTAGATCCCACCTGAGCCATGCCTCCTCCTTTTTGTCTGGTCAAAGCTTCAATATCTTTTGTCATCCAGGGTTCCCTATTCCTGCCAATCTTGCCCTTCACCCTCATTGGAACACATGGACCTTGAAGTATAGACATCTCACTTTTAAAGGCCTTTCACTTTCCGGAGGTGCCTTTGCCTTCAAAGAAACTACGCCAATTAACGCCTGCAAGCTCCTGTCTAATTCCATCAAAATTTGCCTTGCCCCAATTTAGAACTTGAACCTGTGGACCAGTTTTGTCCCTCTACATAAGAATTAAAAAATTAATAGAACTATGGTTACTGGTCCCAAAGTGCTCCTCCACTGTCACCTCAGTCACCTGTCCTGCCCTAATTTCCAGGAGTAGGTTGAGTTTTGCCCCTCCTGAGTAGGACCCTCCACGTACTGCTTGAGAAAACTTTCTTGAACACACTTGACAAATTCCATCCCATCTAAGCCCTTAACGCTCTGGCAAGCCCAGTCTATGTTCAGAAATTTAAAATCCATTACTATGACAACCCTATTGCTCCTGTAAGTCTGCCAAATCTCTCTGCACATTTGTTCCTCTAATTTCCATTAACATTTGGCGGCCTATAGTACAACATTAATAATGTCACCATCCCCTTCTTATTTCTTAGCTCCACCCACAAAACCTCAGTGGATGATCCTTAAGTTATTTCATCTCTGAGTACTGCTATGATACTCATGTTAATCGAAAGTGCAATTCCCCCTCCTCTCTTTCCACCACTTCTGTTCTGGGTAAAGCAGCTGTGTCCTGGCACATTAAGCTGCCAGTCCTGTCCCTTCCTTAGGCATGTTTCTGTAATGTCTTAAATTTCCCAGTCCCATGTACCAAGCCATGCCCTGAATTCATTTGCCTTACCGGCCAGCCCTCTTGCATTGAAATAGATTTAATTTAATCCAACAGGCATTCCCCACTCCCCAACCTGTCAACTTGTCATTTCTGATTACTGTATCTCCTTCCAGCCTTGGGGTTGCCTCTCTGCTGTTGAGGATCCCACCCCCTGCCAATCTAGTTTAAACCCTTCCTTGTAGCACTAGCAAACCCAGCCGCCAAGATATTGATTTCCCCTTCCAGTTCAGGTGCAAACAGTCCCTCTTGATCAGGTCACCTCTGCCCCAGAAAAGATCCCAATGATCTAAAAATCTGAATCTCTGCTCCCTGCACCAATTCTTTAGCCACTTATTCATCTGCCATGTCCTCCTGTTCTTATCCTCACTAGCACATGGCACTGAAGTAAATCTGGAAATTATCACCGTCGAGGTGTTGGTTTTAAATGTTTTTCCTCGCTCTCTACGATCACTTCCTATTTCTACCTATGTCATTTGCGCCAACGTGCACAATGGCATCTGGCTGCTCACACTCCCCTTTGAGAACGCTCTGCAGCAGAGATCTGAAATAAAAATAAAAAGTATTGGAGAAACTCATCAGCTCTGACAGCATCTGTAGAGAGAGAAGTAGAGTGAAAGATCAGAATAACTCTTCTTCAAAATTGCCAGTTCTGAGCACTTTATGTTTTTCTTTTGAAAGAACTTGGAGGCGGTTTGGCCCACAGGGATGCAGTGTAAAAGCCCACTGTACATGGATACATCCTACCACTCATGAACCAACTCCTGGCCATGGGTGAATAGCTCCACTGCCTTCCAGATACTTCAGGAGAATTAAAAGCTAAGAGAGCAAACTGGTCAAAAATATGAAGTAGTACCCAAAGGTGTACTGATAGAACATAGAACATTACAGCATAGTACAGGCCCTTCAGCCCTTGATGTTGCGCTGACTGTGAAATCAATCTGAAGCCCATCTAACCTACACTATTCCATTACCATCCATATGTTTATCCAATGAGCATTTAAATGCCCTAAAGTTGGCAAGTTTACTATTGTTGCAGACAGGGCGTCCCACACCCTTATTACTCTCTGAGTAGAGAATCCATCTCTGACATCTATCCTATATCTATCACCCCTCAATTTAAAGTTATGGCCCCTCATGCTAGCCATCACCATCCGAAGAAAAAGGCTCTCACTGTCCACCCTCTCTAATCCTCTGTTCATCTTCGATGTCTCTATTAGGTCACCTCTCAACCCTCTTCTCTCTAAGTCCCTCAACCTTTCCTCATAAAACCCTCCCTCCATACCAGGCAACATCCTGGTAAATCTCCTCTGCACCCTTTCCAATGCTTCCACATCCTTCCTATCATGCAGCGATCAGAACTGTACGCAATACGTCAAGTGTGTTTTGTACAGTTGCAACATGTTTAAACATGTCACCTTTCTAGCAATTCCCGCAACCAGGGGAGTGCCAAACGTGGCGTTTTGAATTCCTTTAAACTAACTAGAGAGAATAGGGGAGGTGTGGTGAGGGGGGGTGGAGTGGGGGTGTTGCTGTCTACAGCAGGACACTGCCCAGGGTCTCAAAAGATTTTGTCCAAACTTGTGGCCTGAAGAGATCATCCCTGTTTATTGCAGACTGCCAAAACGGTAGTCCTACAGCACAGGAACTGCAGTTTATGGTATAAGGGACCATTGCACCCCACAATTCAGCTACCACCCATTTCAAATCACATTGCCTGTGACTAGTAAAGTACTAACCCACCATAGTCCATCTACTTCAAGAGCTGCTTGGCATTTAGAGTCACGATCAACAAGTGGACAAAATCCATGACACCAGATGTAGAAATGAAACAATACGAAGACAGAAGGTGCCAGTTCTTTGATTGTGAAGCTGTGTTTCAGCACCATGTGCATGAATCGGATAAACAAACTGCAGCTGGTCGACAATGCATGTTGATACAGGCAGTTCTCGCATAACGCGCTTTCTGACAGCGTGATTTGCTTATAATGTCACTGATGAATTAAAACAATGGAAGTTTCGAGATCACATACCTCTGTTTGCAATAGCACGATTCCAGCAGTGATTGTTTCACATGTTTCGTTCTGCGCATGCGCCAATGTCCGCGACAAACTTTGCGTCATTCTGCGCATGCGCTGATGTCAGCGTCGGTCTTCATGCTGTTCTGCACCTGTGTCAGTGTCAGCTGCCAAGACAGCAGCTTTCTGTAAGAGGTACTGTACAGATAGCAGCTTCCTGGAAAGGTACAATACTCCTAGATTATCCCCTTTTTTTTGGAAAAAAATGGAGGGGCATAGTGACAAGAATGTTAGCAAGAAGCATCCTGGTGATAAAATTGGGGTGGTGAATGCAAAAGAAAGACTATAATAGCAGAAGTGAAGCTAGATATTATAAAGCGTTCTGACCATAAAGAAAGAATATGTGATATAGCTCGCTGAACAAGAATGAGAGAGACTACCTAACTCACCATGATGACCATCTGCCCCGCCTTAATAATATTTTTAAAACATACTGTGTTAAATTCACTATTTGTTTTGTTTATAAATATGATTTATGCCTTCATTGAGGCTGTGCTATTCTTTGTGTTAGACTTTTGGGTGATTTTTGAGTGATAATGAGTAATTTTTTTTGCTGGTCTGTCCCAACCCCATTTTTCCACAGGCCTCATTATTTATATTAAGCAATTTTCTATTAAGCAAGGTTTTTCTAGAATGCAACAATAGCATTATAGAAGAACTACCTGTAGTTGGGACCAACATGGAATGTAATAGGTTAAACATTTACATACCAGGCTCATGAGAGCAGATCATTGAAAGTAAAACATCTGTTAGGAGAAGCATTCGGAGGAAATATATGAGGAATATATAGGCTTTCTGTATGGAAATCACTGTGTTTAAAAATAGAAATTCTGCAAGTGTTCGCTTTATTTGCCTCAACTCAAATAGGGACAACTAACCCTCTAACACTGGTCCACTGCAAAAACAAAAGTTGTGTTCTATGAGGATCTTGACATTAGTATCAGAAAATTTCTATGTTACAACATCATCACCTATTGGAGGATTTCAACTGGAGGGTATGGAGCATGACACATGGTTCTCCTGCTTCATACATGATGGCCTGGGAAAGATAAATGAAAATGGATAGAGACTACTTGAGCTTTACTGCTATCATGAGCTTTATGTAACTGATACATTATTTCATAACTATTCATACCACAGCATCTTTTAGAGACATCTAAGATCAGGCCATTGGCACCAGCAGGATCTGACTCTTTCAATCGCACTGTCAACATACACAGCTATCTGACTGTGCTGTGATACAAATCACCCCTTTGTATACACTAGGTTGAGAATGCAAGCCTTGAAATGTTTTCATTCAGAGTAGAAAAGCTGTCTTGTATCAATGTCAATATTACTGCCTACTCAGATTTAAACTAACAGCAACTCAGTTGAAAAGATTCTCCCGGTTTTCACATAGAGTGCAGAACACATTTTGAGAAACCATCTATAGTACCAGTACTCTCAATACATGGGAAACATGAATGGAAAATTCTGAATGGTTTGAGGCTAACATCGCTGTGATAGAACCTATCTTTCTACACAACATATGGACTGTCACCAGGTAGATCGAATAAAACAAAGTGGACAGGAAAAGCAATTATAAAATAACAGCAAAATTTGGAGGAAACTTTTAACAGATGTGGGACACCTGTATCATCATAGTGAACTGAACGTTAGTATATGGAGAAACTATCATTACATTTTAGGAAACATATAATCAACATAGCGTACATAATCACTTCATTAAGATGTATGACATAAATAAAGATCAGACGTATGAAAGAACATACTGTAAGAAACCCTAACACATAGACTGCCTCCATATCAATCTAAACTGAGAACTCTTCTTCACCTATAGTTGCTGAAATAAATAGTTGAGAACAGTATAGCATTATACATCAGAGAAAACATGCATATATGTAGGTAGTAGATCTCATTATATAATTAGATAATAGAAACAATTTTAATTTTACCCAGTTGATGGATATCCAGTGCAGGGTCAATTAAGCAAGATTCTTACCCACCAGTAAGAGATTTAATCAGATCTTCTGATGATGTTGCAGGGATAGCTACCTGAAGCTGTCAGGATATTTGTCACTTTAGGTATTAATGGCACCATTGGACAAAGGTATCTTCTTTGTAGGGGCCGCAGTACTCCTCCATCCCCACAAGAAACCCTAGGCTTCTTTGTTCAACTCAAAGGTCATCAAAGGAGAGTTGGACGGTTTCTTCTAAGATATCTCATATCTTGAATAGTGGGAATACAGAAGAGAAACAAATTGAGCTCCTGAGAGCTATTGCGTTTCTTGCTTTTATCCCAGAGAAAGAGAAAAAGCCTCAAAATCCTATAAAGTATAGGGGAACACCTGGATGGAAATAAGAATGTAAATGGAGAGTATGCTGTTGAGGTTTCAGGTTTAAAACATAAGTGTTTACAAAATGTATGTAAAATTAAGTTAACTATACTTGCTTTGCTTAACTTTTGTACAGTAAGTTTTTGTATAAATGTGAAATCTTCTAGTTCCTTTCTTTTAGTTAGTAACCAAGTTTGATTTTTTTTAAAAACAGGTAACCCATTTCACCAAAACTGTAACACAAATTCCACTCTCCAGATGCTGCCTCAAAGTGTTTCCAGCATTTTCTAGGATCTTCATAGGTCTGACCACACACCTCCTTCATTTCTCCTGGCAATCCTCCAACAACACACTGCTGTCAAACTATTAGATATCTCTGCAAGCCACAGGCCCAGTGTCTTGTGTTTCAGTCAAGCCTGCTGTAAATCATTCAATTTCCTTTTGGTCTGGATTAATGGATAACCTATGCTGACCCATCCGAGTCATCCTCTGATCGTGTACAAACAAGCTAATATCCCATGAACCTGAATTCAGAGGACAACTTGAACAATAGGAATGAGGTCAAGGAGTAGAGCTAATACCATAGATAGATCCAAGAATGTAAAATGATCAGAAAAGGGCAGTCAGTAGCTTTAGGCATCTTGAGAAGTCAATGGTAAAGTCAACGGGCCATCCAATGCCAGAAATAATTATATTTAAAATGTATCTTAATATTGAGTATTAAAGTGTTACTTTGAAAATTAAAAGCCAATATTCAAAGTTCAATAATTTCTTCAACACCTTTTTGAATAAGATAAATGCAAACCTTCCTCCACAGGTACCCAACGATTGCACAATCAGCAGGACAGATATTTTCAAAAAGCTAAGAAAAACATGTGACAACATTTTAGAAGTGTTGAACACAGGAACTTAAAACTATGAAAGTCAAGTTGGGTTGGGAGATAATTGGATCAAAGTGATCTAAAACTGAAGGAGGGAGGAAAACATTAGGAGAAGGTGATAATGAGAAAAGGGAAAAAGCAGGGAATGGATAGGTATCAATGTAAGGAAGTATTAGATGTTACAGGAAACAGGTTCATGAAGGGAATAGAGCTTTGGAAAGGTGGCAGAACATCCAGAAATACAGAAAGTCTCAGTCAATGTTGTATGTCTTAACATCACTCATTAAAAAAATACAAAGTTGCAACGATCACTGTAAGTTTGTCTGTCACAGATTTCATGTTCTGTGGTCTGCACGTTCAAGTGCACACACAGTATTTTCCTCAGCAATGTTAGGATCAGAACATGTCCTTTCCCAATCCTACTTAAACTCTCAGTCCTGAAGTCCTATGATCCCCAGCTCCTGTTTTCACACCTATTCCTACTTTTAAAGTACACAGGGTCTGTTGACATCACCAGGACTTCAGCTGACTCCTCTTCATCTCATTCCCATTTTCTGCTCACATTGAAGCGTTGATATGTCTCCAGCAACTACTCGCATTGACCAATATCTGCCACAAGATGGTACCCAATCAATTGAAAACCAGGCAGCCAGTGAGTATTATCTTTTTTACATTTATATTGGCTGTATGTTACTTTCTTTAACATTTTAAATGTATTTTGTTTTAAAGATTCCAGTTTGTTTTATTAATGAATGTAAGTACTTAGATATGTTAAGCATTTCAACTTAAGGTTTTAGTTTTCTTTTTTGAGGCAAGTCCTAAAATACTTAAACAAGTTATTTCTTTTATATTTAATGATTTCTTTTCAGCTTTTCTTCAGCTAAAAAGTGCATGGCACTGCGCATGTACAGTACAGTATTTCAATGTGTGCACTGGGTTTTCCAAGTTAGGAATGTCTGACGGTGCCTAATTCCAGTTTTAACATTGATTCCTATGGGAATTTAGACTTCATTTAAACTAATTCACTTGAAGTTGAAATTTGCAGGAATCCAACAACAACTGAAATGAAGACATGTGCCTTTTAGTGTGAGAAGAACAGGTGACAAAAAAAGTAAAAGTACAATTAAATCAAATATTACAGTTTTAGATACTTAAAATTAAGAGTACAATATAATTTTAAAAAGCTCATCTGCAGTTCAGAGAAATGCATTGTCAGGCTAGTGTAAACAGACTTTACTTTTGGTCTGGGTTATACTGACAACAAAGCATGTAAGGTTAACACCGGGACCCAAACGTGTAAAGGTATTTCATTCTTAGGACTGACATCCTTTATCTTGAGAAGAACAGACAATGGAAAATTAAGAAGATTCCATGTGAAGAAAGTACTATTTCTGAAAACTATTTAATTTTGCCTTGTGCTGAAAAAAGAAGCCATTTTATTGGCATCTAGTAAAAGTAAGTTGCTGGAAGCCACTTTTGCTTCTCATACACTTTTTTTCTTCACTTCATAGTGACTACAATGTGTTAAACAATCACATAAAATTATTTTTATAAGTTTGGTTTTCCAAAACACTTGGTGTACTTACATTTGAAAGAGCTTTCACTAAACTTCCACTACCATCCATAGCATTAAGAAATTCTCTATAAAACTTCATTTTGATCTTGTTATTTCGTATCGTTAGCACTCCAATATCTTTAAAAGTGAAATGCACATTACGGTTACTGGCAATGTAACGATACATGATCTGCAGAGTTTCTTTGACACATCCTTCAACTGTATCCCGATCATACGGGCTCTCCAGAGCCAGGAATGTAAAATTTAGTTCAACAATAGGTACGTCACCTACAGAAAAATAAATGAAAAAAGGAACCTATAAAATTTGGACAAATCTTAGATAAGAGAAATTCACTGATAGATTTATTTGATATTTGTGACCTCTAATCACAAATTTTACCACCAATATTGTCAAACAATATACTAGATGATAAGTTGAGACTGTAAACAGGTTACAGGTTTAAAACATTTTTTAAAAAGATTTTGCATTGCTTTACATAAGAATACTAAGGTGCTTTTGTTTGCTCTTCACAGTTTTCACTGACACCTATTTAAGGTTGCA
The DNA here is from genome assembly GCF_037043375.1 of Chiloscyllium plagiosum. Classification (NCBI taxonomy): domain Eukaryota; kingdom Metazoa; phylum Chordata; class Chondrichthyes; order Orectolobiformes; family Hemiscylliidae; genus Chiloscyllium; species Chiloscyllium plagiosum. Next base: position 63,077,124 of record NW_028270144.1, read on the forward strand.
CACATACATATTAATGACTTGGCTAAGTTAACCCTCATTATCCCCAGAAATCATACATTGTGTCACATAGTTTATGGTCAAAGTATGCATTTGAAGAAATTAAGTTACTTCAATCTAGTATAGGAAAAAAAGACAAAATTAATAGAACAGAAAAAAATTTAGAAATAATTACAGTAAAAAATCAACTTTACCCCTTTTTAGCCCTTTCACAACTTGATCAAAATTAGTGTTAAAATTTGTATTAAAATTACCAACCCCTGATAGTGAACCATAGATCTGGAAATCTGTGATATACAGCAAAATATTTAGGAGAAAGTGAGGACTGCAGATGCTGGAGATCAGAGTCGAAGAGTGTGGTGCTGGAAAAGCACAGCCAGTCAAGCAGCAAGCAAGGAGAATCGACATTTTGAACACAAGTCCTTCTTCAGGAATGAGGTTTGTGGCCCAAGGAGGCTGAGACATAAAAGGGAGGGGGGTGGTGATGGGGGGGGGTTAAGGTAGCTGAGAATGCAATAGGTAAATGAAGGTGGGGGTGCACGTGATAGGTCGAAGAGGAGGGTGGAGTGGATAGATGGCAAGGAGGATGGACAGGTAGCACAGTTCAAGAGGGTGCTGCCAAGTCGGAAGGCTGGATTGGGATAAGATGGGGGGAAGAGAATGAGGAAACTGGTGAAATCGACATTGATCCTGTGTGGTTGGAGGGTCCTAAGGACCAAAGATGATGCCTTCTTCCTCCAGGCATCGGGTGGTTAAGGTTTGGTGGTGGAGGACGCCCAGGACTTGCATGTCCTTGGAGGAGTGGGAGGAGGAGTTAAAGTGTTTGGCCACAAGGCAGTGAGGTTGTTTAGTGCATGTGTCCCAGAGATGTTCTCTGAAATGTTTTGTAAGTTGGCGTCCTGTCTCCCCAATATGCAGGAGACCACATCAGGAACAATGGACACAGTAGATGACATTTGTAGAGGTACAGGTAAATCTCTGTCAGATGTGGAAGAATCCTTTGGGGCCTTGGACGGAGATAAAGGGGTAAGTGTGGGCACAGGTTTTGCACTTCTTGCAGTGGCAAGGGAAGGTGCCAGGAGTGGAGGGTGAGTTGGTGGGGGACGCAGACCTAACAAGGGAGTCGTGGGGGGAATGGTCTCATTGGAACGTAGATAAGGGTGGGGAGGGAAACAAATCCCTGGTGGCGGGGGGGTTTGTTTGTAGGTGATGGAAATGGCGGAGGATGATGAAGTGTGTCTGGAGGTTGATGGGGTGGAAGGTGAGGACCGGGAGAGTTCTGTCCTTGTTGTGATTGGAGGGGTGTGGGGTTCAAAGGCGAAGGTATGGAAAGTAGAGCAGATGTGCTGGAGAGTATCATCGACCACATGGGAGGGGAAATAGCGGTCTTTGAAGAAGGACGCCATCTGGGATGTTCTAAGGTGCAATTGATCCTCCTGGGAGCAGATGTGGCGGAGGCAGAGGAATTGGGAGTAAGTGTTTTTACAGGAGGAGGTGTAGTCCAGGATGCTTGAAACGTCAATTCTCCTGCTCATCAGCTGTGCTTTTCCAGCACCACACTCTTCGAGTAAAATATTCCACTCTAACAAACATATAAAAGAACTCAGTGACTTTATAACTAAAATTAACATCTTTCATTTTAAATTCTGAACACAGAAACTATTGAGCAATGCCGCATGAAAATATATTGATTTTTGGTGTTGAAGCTGTCAGCATTAATTTGAAAGGTATACAAAACAAACTTGTATGATGCCATAGTTACTTATCCTGTCATTTGTAACTTATATTGCCACTCTTAAGAAATGTGTAAATAATATTGCTGCACAAAAGGAGCCTTCATGTTGTCATGAAAAAGACAGAATTATGTACTTACTGAAAATAGTAGTTACTGCACAGAAACAGCCATTTAGCCCAAATATTCAGTGCAGTATATATGTTGATACAAACCTTCTGCAATACATCTTCACGTTATCTTCCATTCCTTTTTACCTTATGCGTGATCTAGTTCCCTCTTAAAAGAATCTGCACTTCCTCACACACATACCTCCTCCTCACACGCCCCCCGCAATGTTCCGCCTTCTCACATTTAAAGATTTTGCAAAAATTATATTGTATAATTAATCATATGTTTTAATAATTCTAACGTATATATTATTTGGCATACATTTGTTCACTATAAAATTAGACAACTTGTTACCTGATACGTGTTGTTTTGTATAGGATAATCCATGGATCTGTACCAATTTTTCAGACATCACAAATACTGGCCTCTGAAGTAAAATTAATTTATGGCCGACATCCAGCTTTTGCTGTGAAAATGTAAAGGTCCCCAAGCCTAATATATGTACTCCCTGAAATAAACGATATAAAAGAAATGTATACTCTTAACCGCGATTTTGTTACTGAGCGCAAATACATTATTTTCATTCAAATATTGTTAAAGTTCCGTCGCTTTCTGATGCGTTATGATTTGGAAAGTTATTCGCGCCTTATACCATAACTTTTACTTAAATATTTGCAAATTTTACTTTAGCCAACAATAAGTGTTTATACCGGAAGGAAACATAAGCCAACGTACTGTAAGTTTTCCGTATAAATTATTCTGACGAGCAATGAAAACAGAATATATTGCCTTTTCAAAGATGTAATTTTAGCGCCTGGCTAGTGTTTCCGTTCATTAACAAGTTTACTCCGCGACTTCGGTGTTTGTTTTTTTACAGGCAGGGTACTCTTTACCTTCTGGAGGGACATGTGCCGATCCACAAAAGCAGAAACATTTGCCCATATGTTGACAATGTCTGGTGAGAAAACAAGGGGTGAAAATAACCAGTAAAACAAGTTCACAGGTGAAGACAGTTGAAGCTCCTAGAATTCGGCCGACCCATAATATCATGAATACTAAAGTATTATGAACACTAGATAAACTCCCCGATTATGCCTCACTCGCTCCAGAAAGATAAATTAATTCGTTTCAAAGGCAACAATTAATGGTCGTACAACAGATGTCAGTAAAAATAGGAGTCAGGGACTGAGCGACTAATCATTTCAATTAAGTATTATTGAGCAGATTTTTACCGTCATCCGTCAGGTTGGAGAGTGTTAGGAAGTAGTTTCTACCGATTTCCTCGATGGCGTACTGTACGGTGTCCAACATTGCTGCTTGATTGATGTGATATTGCCCCAAAGTCACTGCTTTCTCCCACTCCCTGGGCAGAGACTTACTGCAGCGCCGTTGCTAAGACGCGACCGGCGACCTTTCACCCCGACTCGGTTACCTAGTGTGACGTCATCCGTGTCAGCGGCAGGCCGCGCGGGGGCGGAACTCTCACGCGCGGCAGTGGAACGCTCCGGGACTTTCAGTCGCGTGCCGCCCCCATCTTACCCTTTGAATTTGCCGCCACCACCATTGACGGGCCGTCATCACAACATCAACCAATAAAGACTCTTCGATAAGCTGGTCATACAGACAGGCAAGGGTCTTCGGGACCACAAGAAAAAAAGAGAGACTATTTATGTCCTGGAGGGCTTTCCCCGAGCTGTTTTCTCAGCGTCCGAGGCCAAGCCAGTCTATTCTCATTTAAAACAAAATTAAAGAATTGCAGATGCTGGAAATCAGAAACAAAAACAAAAATTATTGGAAAAACCCAGGCAGCATCTATGGAGAGAAATCAGAATTGACGACGTTTTGGGTCCAATCACTGTTTCAGTTTATGCTCTTCTTTCGGACTAGTGCATATCGTGCCCTTCTTAAGAGTGGTTATTTCTATTGCCCGAGCATTAGCTGATAGTGCACCTGCCTCAGCTCTTATCCTGCTGAGATCTAGTCCCATTTACCAGCACTTGACCCAGATCCCTCTAAACCCTTCATATTCATATACCCAGCCAGGCGGCACAGTGGTTCGCACTGCTGCCTCACAGCGCCAGAGACCCGGGTTCAATTCCCGTCTCAGGAGTTTGCATATTCTCCCCGTGTCTGTGTGGGTTTTCTCCGGGTGCTCCGGTTTTCTCCCATCATCCAAAGTTGGCCATGCTAAATTGTCCGTAGTGTTAGGTAAGGGGTAAATGGAGGGGTATGGGTGGGTTGCGCTTCGCCGGGTCGGTGTGGATGTGTTGGGCCAAAGGGCCTGTTTCCACACTGTAAAGTAATCTAGTGAAATCCACACTAATGCTTTTAATAGCTGTAGGCTTGAAGTTGCACTTTTCTACAGCCTCTCATTTTCCATCTTCAATAAGTGGGAGATCTCCAGAGTTCTGTTGCCCAGGCACATATTTTCACAAAGTACCATTCACCCAACACTGGCAATGTTGGCTCCCAGTTCAGAAATACGTCAATGTTCAAGTTATCAGCCTATTTTCCTTGAATCTACTCCAGATCTCCTTCCCTTCACTTTAAAATTATGCACCCACATTACTGACTCTTTAACAAATAGGAACAGCTGCATTCTACCCAAGCCTGGTTAGTCTCCACATGGAGTACTGTGAACTGAGCTGATCACCCCACCTTAGAAAGGATATACTGGCCTTGGAGGGAGTACAATACAAGTTTCTAAGAATGAACCTGGACTGCAGGGGTTAGGTTATGAGATCATACAAATTAGGCCTTTTTTTCTCTAGAATTCTTCAAAATAAAGATTTACAAGGTTATTGCCAGGGTTGGAGGATTTGAGCTATAGGGAGAGGCTGAATAGGCTGCGGCTGTTATCCCAGATCATCGGGGACTGAGGGGTGACCTTATAGAGGTTTATAAAATCATAAAGGGCATGAATAGGGTAAATGGACAGGGTCTTTCCCCTAGGGTGGGGAGTCCAGAACTGGAGGGCATAGGTTTAGGGTGAGAAGGGAAAGATTTAAAAGGGAGCTAAGGGGCAACTTTTTCACACAAAGGGTGGTGCTTAAACGGAATGAGCTGCCAGAGGAAGTGGTGGAGGCTGATATAACATTTAAAAGGCATCTGGATAGGTATATGAATAGGAAGGGTTTAGAGGGATCTGGGTCAAGTGCTGGCAAATGGGACTAGATTAATTTAGGATATCTGGTCAGTATGGACAAGTTGGACTGAAGGGTCTGTTTCTGTGCTGTACATCTCTATAACTCAATATTAATAGAAAAGAAAGGGTAGATAAAAACAAACAATTTCTATTATTTGAAGATTCCACAGCTAGGAGGCATTGTCTGAGGATTAGGGTGAGACAATTCAGGAGAGATGTTAGGAAGCACTTCTACACACAAAAGACTGGATATTCTCCTTAGTTCCCTCATCTAAATCATTAATATATGTTATAATTAACTGGGATACAAACACTGATGCCTATGGTACCCCATTAATCACTGCCTATCATTCAGCAAAATTTATTGCTATTCATCGCTTCCTGTCTGCCAATCAGTTATGTATCCATGTGTGTTCATATAAAAAAAGGTTGCACTTATCCAAGGAACACTAAGTTAGTATGCATTTAAAATAAATAAAGACAAATGGGAGGGTGGCCTTTACTAAAAGGGGACTGCAGTACAAATATAAAAAATTACTGTCAAAACTGTAGAGGACTCTGATGACACCAAACCTGCAGTACTGTGCACAGTTTTGGCCTCCATTTTTAGGGAAGGATATCCTGCCTTGGAATTGGTATGGTGAAGGTTCTGTAGATTGGTTCCATGGTTCATACATTTGTGTTTTGACAAGATGCTGAGGAAATGGAAGAGAAGGCATTGTGATAATGTCAGAGGACAAGTAATGCAGAGTTCAAGACTAATGCTTTCAGTACACAATGATGTGGCTTCCTTAGGGTAAAACACTACTACCAATGTGATATGGCCTCAATGATTTCCAATAAGTTAACCCACTTAGCAGATACCATGAAGAATGGGTTCTTGTTAAGGCAGATATCATGACATTTGTTAAGGGTTTATGTACAGGTTATCCTCATTTAAAGTTGGGGCTGCATTTCTGAAAATTGCAACATTAAAACTTTACGGGGAATGTTGATTCTCATAGGAATTAACACAAAAGCAGGAGTTAGCTCACGCAGTTTTCCTAAGCAAAAAGAAACTTAAAATATTATACCTGTACACCAAGTTGAAATATAGTATTTTAAATAATTATATTTCTAGAATTGGTAAAAAAAATTGGTTAAATTAAAATAAATTTTAAAATGTCTCCATAGAATAAAAGATCTCATTGAAAATGACATCAACACTGGGACTCTATGACAGTTCCTGACAGCAGATCTTATTCTAATATTTCTTATAGCCATTCCATGCTTTTATACCTAAATTCTAAGTCTGTAAAAATTACTAATAATGTTCTTTTAAATCTACCTATAGGTCTGAAGATCCTACAAACAAACAGAATTGCGATTCCCTTGGTGGTTGGAGATGGTGGCAGACATATCTCCTAAGGTGGTAAGGTGTGGTGGCAGGGGCAATGGCAGCAACAGCAGGGACCTTCTCCTGGCATTTGGTGTTGGTGGCAGCAATAGCGCCAAAGGCACCTCCAGCAATCAGAGCAATGGCAGCAGTGGATTTTTTCAAGATGGCGGCACAGGCAAGGTGACATCTCAGTGGAGGACAACAGGAGCAGACTTCTTGGTGAGATGGCAGTGGATGTCCTGTCTGGCAGGGGAGCCAGGGATTCCTGTTTGCAGCTGGTCCAGAGAAGGGAGTCCAAGCTTTGATGAGGCTGCGACTGTCGTGGTATGCTCAGAGCCAGGGCTCCTGGCATCATTGAGGCAGCAGCAGAGGACCCAGCATCAGTGGCAGCGAGGTGGGCCCACAGTGGAGCAATGACACTTAATGAATGGCAACGCCAATTCTGGTGGGTCTGGTGTACACGGCAGCAAGGCAGTGGAGGATGTTCAGGGCTCTGCACTCTCTTTCAGTTTTATCTTTTATGCTTTTCATTCTTGAAACTATTCAAAATGGGTCTGAATTCATTGTATTTTACTATATTATTCACTGTAAAAAGCAGACAATAAATAAATCACCATCAAATGGAACATTTCACTTAGTACCAGAGCTGAAAAATGTCTTGCTGGAAAAAGGCAGCATCAGCCTGAACCATCGATTCTCCTTTGATGCTGCCTGACCTGCTGCGCTTTTCGAGCAACACATTTTTCAGCTCTGATCTCCAGCATCTGCGGTCCTCACTTTCTCCTACTTATAGTACCACCCAGCGTAGAGGGTTAGAATCCTGTGCTCTGAAGTCACCCATTGTTGTAAGCTGGAAGTTGGCTCCGGAGATCAAAAATGGTTGATGTCCTGCTGACCAAAAGAAGCAGTTCCATCATGGCCAGATTTGTCCTGGAATGGCAGCTGTGGACAGGTTGCAGCTCCAGCAGATGGGTGGGGCTTGATAAGTGGGAAGTCTCTAGTGCAGATCGCAGAGTGGTCATGCATCTCAGGGAGAGGCCACATTTTGGAGAGAAGGAAAAGTTGCACCAAAATGAGTCAGTATTGGGTCAGATAATGTATATTATGTACTATTGTAAATATATGTAATCTAACAATGCTCAATGAGATTTCTGGTCCAAATATCTTAACATTAAAGCAAAACAACACAAAATGGAGTGACTTTAAATGCAGACCATAAATATAGTTTGCATTCTTTGCTTACCTATAGGGTGTAGGTTTGCTCGCTGAGCTGGAGGTTTGATATCCAGACATTTCGTTACCTGGCCAGGTAACATCATCAGTGGCGACCTCCAAGTGAAGCGAAGCTGTTGTCTCCTGCTTTCTATTTATATCTTTCTCCTGGATGGCGTTCCTGGGGTTTGTGGTTATGTCATTTCCTGTTCGTTTTCTGAGGGGTTGGTAGATGGCATCTAGATCTACGTGTTTGTTTATGGTGTTGTGGTTGGTGTGCCAGGCCTCTAGGAATTCTCTGGCATGCCTTTGCTTAGCCTGTCCCAGGATAGACGTGTTGTTGCAGTCGAAATGGTGTTTTTTTTCATCCGTGTGTAAGGCTACGAGGGAGAGAGGGTCGTGTCTTTTTGTGGCTAGCTGGTGTTCGTGTATCCTGATGGCTAACTTTCTTCCTGTTTGTCCTATGTAGTGTTTGTGGCAGTCCTTGCATGGAATTTTGTAGATGACGTTGGTTTTGTCCATGGGATGTACTGGGTCTTTTAAGTTTGTTAGTTTTTGTTTGAGAGTGTTGGTAGGTTTGTGTGCTACTAGGATTCCATTTTACCTAGCCAGGTAACAAAACGTCTGGATATCAAACCTACAGCTCAGCGAGCAAACCTACACCCTAAATCTCAACCTGAGCTACAAACCTTCACAAACCTTGCAATTGCTTACCTATGTTACCGTTACATTATATACAAAGCTGACTGGTTAACTAACAAACTGACTGCTTATCTGACGATATGAGATAAGATCCTTTGTCTTAAAGGTTTAGTGTCTTTCTGAAATCTGTGCAATAATAGATTTTTCCTTTTAAAGAATGAAAACCTGTTCTGATAAATATGTACAAGGATGCACATAGATACATTATCTCTGCACATTAGGATAATGTATTGGCAAACATACAATACAACCAGATCTATTTCTTATACAGTTATCATAACTCAACTGTGTAGCTTTACTGTGTCATTATGGGTGGATGTGTATTTTTCATTTTAGTTGCTGTTGGTATGATAATCTCAGTCTCAGGGTCAACACCTTGCATTGTTGACTGTTGATCATGTATAATACAGGTCTTTTTAGCCATGGCATTTGACAGATGCTTGTGACAACATCACATGAATGGGCTGGACACAATGCATAGTATCTTTCCACAAAGATCTTGAACTCTGATGCTTTATCCTTGTTAAAATCAGGAAATCTATCTGCATGCTTATCAATCATGCTGTGGTACCATTTTCTATCATGCATGTGATTATGTGACAGAAGGATTGTGTAGATCAGTGTTCTAAAAATGAGAGCTTCTGGTGAAGGTAAATCGTTACCTTGAGAAATAGCCCATAGACTTAACACGGCTAACTGAAAATCTTGGCATGTTACTTTACACTGGACAATGTTTTTCACCAGTCAGTTCATACTCTAAGAACACTGGACTGAGAATAGAGTCATAGAGATGTACAGCATGGACACAGACTCTTTGGTCCAACTCATCCATGCCGACCAGATATCCCAATCTAATCTAATTCCCCACTACCAGCACCCAGCCCATAATCCCTCCAAACCCTTCCTATTCTTATACCCATCTAGATGCCTTTTAAATGTTGCAATTGTACCAGCCTCCACCTCTTCCTCTGGTAGATCATTCCATACACATACCACCCTCTGCATGAAAATGTTGCCCCTTAGGTCTCTTTTATATCTTTCCACTCTCACCCTAAACCTATGCCCTCTAATTTTGGACTCCCCCACCCCAGGGGAGAGACTTTGTCCATTTACCCTATCCATGCCCCTCATAAACCTCTATGAGGTCACCCCTCAGCCTCTGATTTTGCAGGGAAGACTGTCCCTGTAGCTCAAATTCTCCAACCCTGGCAACATCCTTGTTAATCTTTTCTGAACCTTTCAAATTTCGCAACATCCTTCCAATAGGAACAGAATTGCACACAATATTCCAAAAGTGGCCTAACGAATGTCCTGTACAGCTGCAACATGACCTACCCATTCTTGTACTCAATACTCTGAGCAATAAAGGAAGCATACCAAACACCTTCTTCACTATCCTATCGCGACTCTACTTTCAAGGAACTATGAACCTGCACTCCAAGGTATCTTTGTTTAGCAGCACTCCCTAAGACCTTACCATCAAGTGTGTAAGTCCTGCTAAGATTTGCTTTCCCAAAATGCAGCACCTTGCATTTATCTAAATTAAACTCCATCTGCTACTCCTCAGCCCATTGGTCCATCTGATCAAGATCCAGTTGTAATAGGAGGTAACCTTCTTCACTGTCCACTCCACCTCCAATTTTGGTGTCATTCAAATCATTTATATAAACGACGAAAAGTAGTGGACCCAACCCTGATCCTGTGGCACACCACTGGTCTTAGGTCTCCACTGTGAAAAGCAACCCTCCACCATGAGATCTAACCTTGCTAACCAGTCTCCCATGGGGAACCTTGTCGAACGCCTGACTGAAGTCCACATAAATCACATCCAGCACTCTGCCCTCATTAATCTTCTTCGTTACTTCTTCAAAAAACTCAATCATGTTTGTGAGACATGATTTCCCATGCATGAAGCTATGTTGACTATCCCTGATCAGTCTTAGCCTTTCCAAATACATGTAAATCCTGTCTCTCAGGATTTCCTCCAACTTGCCCACCACTGATGTCAGGCTCACCAGTCTATAGTTCCCTGGTTTGTCCTTACCATCTTTCTTAAATAGTGGCACCACGTTAGCCAACCTCCAGTCTTCCGGCACCTCACCTGTGACTATCAATGATACAAATATCTCAACAAGAGGCCCAGCAATCACGTCCCTAGCTTTGCACCAAGTCTAGGGTACACCTGATCAGGTCCTGGGGATTTATCCGCTTTAATGTGTTTCAAGACTTCCAGCACTTCCTCCTCTGTAATATGGACATTTTTCAAAATGTCATCACCTATTTCTCTACATTCTACATCTTCCATGTCCTTTTCCACAGTAAACACTGATGCAGAATACTCATTTAGTATCTCAACTCCTGTGGTTCTACACAAAGGCTGCCTTGCTGATCTTTGAGTCCTATTCTCTCCCTAGTTACCCTTTTGTCCTTGATGTTATTGGGAAAGACCCATTGGATTCTCCTTAACTCTATTTGCCTAAGCCAACACATGTCCCTTTTTTGCCTTCCTAATTTCTTTCTTAAGTATACTCCTACTACCTTTATACTCTAAGGATTCACTTGATTTATTCTGGCCATACCTGACATATACTTCCTTCTTTTTCTTAACCAAACCCTCAATTTCTTTAGTCATCTAGCATTCCCTACCCCTACCAGCCTTTGCTTTCACCCTAACAGGAATATGCTGTCTCTGTACTCTCGTTATCTCTTTGCTGAAGGCTTCCATTTTCCAGCTATCCCTTTACCTGCGAACATCTACCCCCAATCAGCTTTTGAAAGTCCTTGCCTTATACTGTCAAAATTAGTCTTCTTCCAATTTAGAATTTCAACTTTTAGATCTGGTCTATCTTTTTCCATCACTATTTTAAAACTAATAGAATTATGATTGCTGGCCACAAAGTGCTCCCCCACTGACACCTCAGTCACCTGCCCTGCCTTATTTCCCAAAAGTCAAGTTTTGCACTTTCTCTAGTAGGTACATCCACATACTGCATCAGAAAATTTTCTCTATTAGGTACATCCACATACTGAGAGAAAGTGAGGGCTGCAGATGCTGGAGATCAGAGCTGAAAATGTGTTGCTGGAAAAGCGCAGCAGGTCAGGCAGCCTCCAAGGAACAGGAGAATCGACGTTTCGGGCATAAGCCCTTCTTCAGGAAGGGCTTATGCCCGAAACGTCGATTCTCCTGTTCCTTGGATGCTGCCTGACCTGCTGCACTTTTCCAGCAACACATTTTCACATCCACATACTGAACAAATTCCTTTCCATCTAAACCCTTAACACTCTGGCAGTCCTAGTCTATGTTTGGAAAGTTAAAATCCCCTACCATAACCACCCTATTATTCTTAGAGATAACTGAGATCTCAATACAAATTTGTTTCTCAATTTCCCACTGACTGTTTGGGGGGGTTGGGTCTATAATACAATCCCAATAAGATGGTCATCCCTTTTTTTTATTTCTCAGTTCCACCCAAATAACTTCCCTGAATGTATTTCGGAGAATATCTTCCCTCAGTACAGCTGTAATGCTATCCCCTTATCAAAAAGGCCAGTCCCCCGCTCTTGCCTCCCTTTCTGTCCTCCCTGTAGCATTTGTATCCTGAAGCATTAAGTTGCCAGTCCTGTCCATCCCTGAGCCACGTTTCTGTAATTGCTATGATATCCCAGTCCCATGTTTCGAATCATGCCCTGAGTTCATATGCCTTCCCTGTTAGGCCCCTTGCATTGAAATAAATGCAGTTTAATTTATCCACCCTACCTTATCCTCTGCTTTATCCGTACCTGCCCTGTTTCACTTGATTCTTTTCTCAACTGTACAGTCTCAGATTGATCTCTTTCCTCACTACTTCACTGGATCCCACACCCCGCTCCCCTTCACCTTACTAGTTTAAATCCTCCAAGCAGCTCTAGCAAATCTCCCTGCCATATATTAGTCCCCTTCCAATTCAGGTGCAATCAATCCTTTTTGTACAGGTCATTTCTATCCCAGAAGAGATTCTAAATATCCAAAAATGTGAATCTTTCTCCCATTCACCAGCTCCTCAGCCACGCATTCATTTGCTCTGTATTTTTCAATGTATAATTTCAGTTACATCACACTGTAAATTTTGCTATAAATTCTGTGTCTTAGAATTATGTCCTCCACTATCACCTAAAGGAGCGGCACTCTGAAAGCTAGTGCTTCCAATTAAACCTGTTGGACCATAACCTGGTGTTGTGAAATTTTTAACTATGTTTAAAATTGTTGACTATAGTTTGTTAACAAACACCAAATACATTGAATAGGATTGTTAGCATTATCACTGATATTGTGCTGGTGGTCCATTTGCTTTGTCTCTCTTTGGCCTATTTGGCAAAATAGTCAGTCACCAGCATGTCCCTGAGATCTTGTGAAAAATCACACAACACCAGGTTATAGTCCACAGGTTTATTTGGGAGCACGAGCTTTCAAAGCACTGCTTCTTCATCAGATGGTTGTGAAGCAAGACCACAAAACACAATTTATAGCAAAAGACTACAGCGTCATGTAGCTGAAATGATAAACCTAGATTAAGTCTTTAATCTTTTAGAATGGTTTTGCTCATTTCAGTTCCCAGAACTTCTTTTGAGTCACATTCTCAAGATAACTTCTGGTTTTCCAACAAACGGTGCCATCTCAGCTCAGACAATGCAGCATTAACGTTAAAGTCTATCTCTGACCCAAACTTCAGTCAGACCGATTCTAAAGTGGGATTTATGAATATTTCATGGACTGACTGTAGGTTATGCATTTTTGAGCAAAATAAAACATATCTGCAAATATAATTCTGCACCTTGGACAAAAAAAGTATCAACTTTGATCTTGCACCATGGCTCAGGAGGAATTTTGTGTAAGATGTTTCACATGACATGTCCACTTCTGGTCACCCAGTTATAGGAAGGATATTGTTAAGCTAGAGGGGCTTCAGAAGAGATTTAATCAGGATGTTGCTGCATGAGAGAGGCTGGATATGCTAAGCTTCTGCAAGATGTAGTGAGTCCTTATCTGGAATACTGTTTTTTTTGAGAACTACATTTTTAGAAAAAAAGATATAAAAGTCCTAGGGAAAAAAAAATGCACAATGTTTACTCGAGTGGAACTAGGGATGTGGGACTTCAGGCATGTGAAACAATTCTAATACAATAAGACATAAGCATAGCCATTCAATTCATTTATTCTGCTCCACAATTTAATATAGTTGATCTGATAATCTTCAATTCTATTTTCCTGCATTTTCCCCTGTAACCCTTGATTCCCTTACAATTAAAAATCTGTCTATATCAGCCTCAAATATAGTTGATGACACAGCTTCTACAGTCCTCTATGATAAAGAACTTTATACATTCACTACCCTCAATTAATTCCTCACGTATCTTATAATGGGCAACCCCTTATTCTAAAATGATGCTCTCTGGTCTTAGACTCTTCCACAAGGAGAGTAAATACTTCTTAAATTACTTGATGGTTCTTACTTCTGTTATCCTTTCAGGCAGTGAGTTCCAAATAAACAGCCTATGTGAAAAAGTTTCCTAAAAAGTCAGTGGGAACTTTCTGAAAGCAAGGTTGTCCCTTATTTTTGAATGAGTTGAAGGTTGGGCAAAGGGTTTATTATGTCGGGGGTAGCATGTTGGCATGGATACAAAATTAATTGGTTAAGAGCAATCAGCAAGTATGAACAAATAGGCTGGCAGGATATCATGAATGGTCTGCCACAGAGTCAATGATAGGGCCTCAACTCTTTACAATTTATATAAAATGACTTGGATAAAGGAACCAAAGGTACGGTAACTAAATTTACTGATGACACAAAGATAGGTAAGCAAAGTGAGTTACAAAGAGGACTTAAGGAGGCTAAAAAGGATGTAGATAGGTTAAGTGAGTGGGCAAAGATCTAGGAAATTGAGTATAATGTGGCAGAAATATTTTTACAAATTGAAGTGGTGATAGGTTACAGAGCTCTGAACGTATAAATATCCGGGTGTCCTAGTGCACGAAGCACAGAAGTCTAGGATACAGGTACAGCAAGTAATCAGGAAGGCTAATAGAAAGTTATATCTTACTGCAAGGTAACTGAATGAAAGAAAAGGGATGTTGCGCTTCAGTTAAACAGGGCATTGATGAGACAGCATCTGGAATACAGGTCACAGGTAACATAGAAGGATATTAATATGCTGGAAGCAGTTTATAAGTTTACTACACAAATACTTGGAATGAATTGACCGCCTTATGAGGAGAGGCTAAGCAGGCTATGCCTATATCTTCTGGAGTTCAGAAGGTTCAGAGATTACTTAGTTGAAACATACAAGTTTGAGGGAACTTAACGAGGTGGATGGAGATAGGATGTTTTCTCTTCGGTGAGATTCTGAAATTGCAGATAAATTTTAAAATATTTTTAAACTACTAAGACACGAGGAATTTTTCTTCTCTGATAGGATTAGATGTCTCTGGAATTCACTTCCTTAAATATTTTAATCTTTAACTATTTTAAAGGCATAAATATTTAAGGTTCATAATTATAAGAGGAATGATGATTATGGCAGGCAAGTATGTAGAGTTGAGGTTAATATCAAATCACCTATGATGTATCAAATGGTTGAACAGGCTTGAAAAGCTGAGTAAACTATTTTTGTGCCTTGTTTATATGTTCCTCACTCCTGCTACCAGATGTCAGCAAGGGCTTCCATGTAAATTCAGGAATGGGTGAAGCCATAAGAATCCCAGAATCTAAGTAGAAAGAGTTGGTGCGAGGTAAGGTCAGGACAGGGTAGTTAGTGGCCTGTGGAAGCGAAGATATGGCATATGGACTTGGAATAGGCCAAGGCAGGGATAAAGGACAGAATGCAACTATGGGGTTTAGGGCAGGGTGGTAGTGAGGCAAGACCCAGGTAAAACCCAAGACTAGAGTACAAGATCTGAGGAAATAACGACAGTTGTCAATTGCCATTTTGGGGGAACGAAATATTGGCTAACTAATTGGAAACAGAAGGCAAAGATGTTTTTCTTTCTCATTGGCAAGATGTAAAACGTTGCATTCCACAGGGATCAGTGCTGTAACCTCAACCTGTTACAAGTTATATGAAAAACTATACATAGGAAAGTAAGTTGTGAAGAGGACATAATCTATTTCCCTTTGTACCTTCCTTAAGTGAGGAGGCAAACATTTAACAAATGGAGTGTAATGTGTCAAAATGTGAAATTGTCTATTTTGCCAGAAAAGAAGAAAAAGCATCTTATCCAACTGGTGAGAGTGATTACATAGCTGAGATGCAGTGTGTTTTGGATGTCATAATTCATGAATTACAAGATTAACATGCAGGTACAGCAAATAATTAGCAAAACTAATCCAGTGTTGTAGTTTACTGCAAGGAAAATTGAAAACAAGTGTAGGTGATTACGCTTTAGTTGGGCAGCACTGTGGCTCACAGGTTAGCACTGCTACCTCACAGCGCCAGGGACCCGGGTTCAATTCCTGCCTTGGGCAACTGTCTGTGTGGAGTTTGCACATTCTCCCCATGTCTGCGTGGGTTTCCTCCCACAGTCTAAAGATGTGCAGGTTAGGTGAACTGACCATGCTAAATTGCCCGTAGTGTTAGATGCATTAATCAGGGGTAAATGTAGGGGAATGGGTCTGGGACGGTTGCTCTTCGGAGGGTCGGTGTGGACGTGTTGGGCCAAGGGGCCTGTTTCCACCCTGTAGGGAATCTAATCTAATTTAGTTGCACAGGATTTGGAGGTGCTGGTGTTGGACTGGTGTGGACAAAGTAGCAGTGCTCCGAAAGCTTCTACTTCCAAATAAACCTGTTGGACAATAACCTGGTATGTGATTCTTAACTTAGTAATAGAGGGCATTGGTGAGACCACACCTGCAGTACTGCATATAGTACTGGTCTCCCTACTTGAAGACTAGTGCAAACACACTGGAAGCAGTTCAGAAATGTTTGACTTGACTACTACAGATCAAAGGAAGGTTGAAATTAGAATTAGGGGTCACATTTAAAAATAACTGGGCATCCATTTAAGACAAAGATAAGGAAAATCTATTACTCACAGGCATTTTAATGTAGAAATCTTCCTCATAAGTCAGTTGATGCAGAAACTTTGAATACTTTTTAAGGTAGTAGATAAGACTGCAAAGAGATGAAAGATCATCAAGGGTAGGCTGAACTGTGGAGTAACCAGTTCAGCCATTGCCCTACTGAATGGTACAGCAGACTTGAGGGGCTGAATGGTCAATCCCTCCTCCTAATTTGTATGTTAACTCTAAGTTGTTGCCTATCCTACGTTAAAAATTACATAGCGATGAGCAAATTAGTTGATACGTAGTTGAAGGAATGTGTGGAAAAGAGGGGGTTTAAAAATGAGGATTTTAAACTGAAAATATGGGAGGTGAAAATAGGTGAAAACAGTAGCATAAATAGTTGTGAAAATCAAGCAAAAGGAAGAAAGTAGAACAAGAGTCAGAAACTGTGGTTCATAGACTATAGGTAAAGGGAAAATAAAGTTGCAAGGCAATTACACCAGCAGAGAAACAAGAAACAAGAGTGAAGAATCACCAGAGTAAAGGTTACAGCATAAGCACAGGTTAGGAAGTATGATTTAAATGCAAGTCTAAGAAACAACTTAAATGAACTGCAGTTGCAAACCCAGAAGTTATGACATGCAATCATGTCTCCATAATGGCCAAGACTGGGAATTTTCATGACTTGAAATATGAACTACTGATTTTAATACCTGGATTTCATGATCTGAAATGATATTATAAAGGGGAAAAAACAAAGTTAAAAATGGCCAGAACAATCGCCTTACCAAGTTAACCAACGTGAAATAAAACCATCTGAACTGAAATTAACACCATCAAAAGACACCTAAAGTTAGTCAACACACTCAGAAGTGAATAGACACTAATCTCCTAGTTTAACAGTTGTATACATTTCACACATTCTCCCCATGTGTGGATAGGTGGATTTGTCATGCTAAATAGCCCCCTGGTGTCCAGGTATATGCAGGCTAGGTGGACCAGCCATGGTAAATACAGGTTACAGGGAAAGGATAGGTGTGGGTGGTAAGTTCCTGAGGGTGCAGACCTGATGGGCCAAATGGCCACAATCTGCACTGTAGAGATTCTATGATTCTAACTAGTTTTGGCAAAATGAGGAGATAGATTTTTGATTGCAAAACGAATTTTTTTGAAGAGAAATTCAGGAATGCAGAAGCTGGACATCGGAGTGGAGAGTGTGGTGCTGGAAAAGCACAGCAGGTAATGCAGCAGCCAAGGAGCAGGAGAATCGATGTTTTGGGCAGAAGACTTTAAGGAGAAGGAAGGATGGATATTAACTGCTAGTTTTTCCAGTGACACCCAAATCCCAAGAATAAATTTTAAAATGTTTTACAGGCTTTTCATATCGAATGATGTAGTCCTTATGTATTTTACTTCATCTCCAGCTTTACTCACATTGTGGTTTACCCCTGCTTTCTCTCTTCTTGAATTTAATAAGTATAAATCTTAACATTATTCTAAATAAAACTGTTTAAAATCTAATTAAAAGAAATCATCAGAAATTCTTTACCCCCACAATAGTGGAGGTGAGGAACAGAATTCCAGTTAATTCCAGTGAATAAATGGTCAAATCACTCAAGATTGAATTAATCATCTGAATTAACTAACAGACCACGGCAAAATGGAAAATGAATGCTTTAAATAAATGACTGGATAATTTTAATTAACTTACTGAATAAGAGTTAACAGTATATGGCCAAGTGTAACCAGATGTAACCAGAGATGATCAACCAGGGTGAAATTCGATATCAAGGCAAGTAATTACTCAAGAAATGAATCAAGTAGATTGATATTGAGGTTGCTCCTAATTCTTTAAGATCAGTGAGAAACTCAGGATCCCTTTCCTCAAGAGGTTAATGCATCTGGATTTAAATGAATAAAATTTTGGAGTGTGCTGCATTTCAGATATTGCTGTTTACTGTTTATCATTCATTTAGCCCAAATATAACCATACAGCAAGGATGGCTGTTGTGTTCTGCAGCCCCACAATTCATAAATCTAGATTAGAATCAATTTATTATTCTATTAGACAATAAATAGCTAACCAGTTCAGACAATTATTCATGGAGATGATAGAATTGTCAAATGCAATAACTAAGTAGAGGTGGTGATTCACTACTGAATATAGTGAACAACCAAGCATAATAGGGATTCTGATCTGTTCTATTATTCTATGTTCCTTTAATACCTAAAAGCTTATCTAAAGTTCTGGCTTTTGCAATTGTAAAATAGCTGGTTTTGATTAATATATCGTGTCAATACAGTAATGCAGCATTTTTGCAAGTAGGTAGGCTTAAACAGGTGTTTAATCCCTCCAGCCCGGCACCGCCTTCCTGACCTGCAGTCTTCTTCTTGACCTCTCCGCCTCCACCCTACTCCGATCTATCACCCTCACCTTGACCTCTTTCCACCTATCACATTTCCAACGCCCCTCCTCCAAGTCCCTCCTCCCTACCTTTTATCTTCTCCTGCTGAACACTCTCTGCTCATTCCTGAAGAAGGGCATGTGCCCGAAACGTCGAATCTTCTGTTCCCTAGATGCTGCCTGACCTGCTGTGCTGTTCCAGCAATAAAGTTTCAACTTAAACAGGTGTTAGTACAATAGACAGTATAATGTGACATGGATTAGTGGTGCTGGAAGAGCACAGCAGTTCAGGCAGCATCCAAGGAGCAGTAAAATCGACGTTTCGGGCAAAAGCCCTTCTCAGGAATAAAGGCAGAGAGCCTGAAGGGTGGAGAGATAAGATGGGTGGGGGTGGGGAGAAAATAGCAGAGTACAATAGGTGAGTGAGGGAGGGGATGAAGGTGATAGGTCAGGGAGGAGGGTGGAGGGAATAGGTGGAAAAGAAGATAGGCAGGTAGGACAAGTCATGGGGACAGTGCTGAGCTGGAAGTTTGGAACTAGGGTGAGGTGGGGGAAGGGGAAAATGAGGAAGCTGGTGAAGTCCACATTGATGCCCTGGGGTTGAAGTGTTCCGAGGCGGATGATAAGGTGTTCTTCCTCCAGGCGTCTGGTGAGAGCGCGGCGGTGAAGGAGGTCCTGGGCCTCCTTCACCGCCACTCCCTCACCACCAGGCGCCTGGAGGAAGAACGCCTCATCATCCGTCTCGGAACACTTCAACCCGAGGGCATCAATGTGGACTTCACCAGTTTCCTCATTTCCCCTTCCCCCACCTCACCCTAGTTCCAAACTTCCAGCTCAGCACTGTCCCCATGACTTGTCCTACCTGCCTATCTTCTTTTCCACCTATCCACTCCACCCTCTTCCCTGACCTATCACCTTCATCCCCTCCCCCACTCACCTATTGTACTCTGCTACTTTCTCCCCACCCCCAACCTCCTCTAGCTTATCTCTCCACCTTTCAGGCTCTGCCTTTATTCCTGAAAGGCGTTTGCCCGAAATGTCGATTTTACTGCTCCTCAGATGCTGCCTGAACTGCTGTGCTCTTCCAGCACCACTAATCCAGAATCTGGTTTCCAGAATCTGCAGTCATTGTTTTTACCTAGTATAATTTGGCAGTTGTGACATGTTATGAATCATACATGTAGTTACAAAATTTTTTACTACATTGCTGAGTGTGAGCAACATTTTAACTTCAGTAAATTGATGAGATAAGAAAAAAACATATCAATCTTGCTTCCTTTGGTCCACTTATCAGCAAGAAGAATGACTGTAGCCAAGTTCCCCTACCTATTCAGACAGGAGACCTCCATGGTAGGACAGAGTGTCATAAATCAATTTTTTACAGCAGAATTTCTTATTCCAATGCATTCACTGGGATCAACCTTCACATTGCTAGGTTGAGTTGTATCACTAAATTTAAATTAGGCTATTACTATTTAGAAAAGACTAATCCATTTTGGCACGACTCCTGCCATAAACTTCTCAAGCAATGTGCTTTAATCACAGGACAAAAATGAAATTGAATGCTCTGCGAATTTGACAGAGAAAAAACTCTATTTTAAAAACAATTTTGTTTATGTGCCACAATCAGAGACTCATCTTTTGTGCAGCAGCACTCTTGCTTTGAATTAATCTACCCTTTACATACCATTTGCTAACTACATTTAAATAATCAGGACAATTACAAAACAACTCCTTTCACAGAATCACAAAAAAGTGTTATACCACAGAAGCCTACCTACTTATGCCTGCACTTGTTATGTAATAAGCATTATGGTTTAAATGCTATTTTCCTGCACTGGACGAGGGTGACATTAAGGATTAGTACTATTGTCCTTTTGAGTTCATGACTAGAGTTTCTGCCTACCTCACATTGATGGGTTGAATATCTTTTACAAATGGATTTGGGATCCTCAATTCAGTTGCTAATGGCTGTACATATTGCATTAAAATCTGCAAAATTCAAACTTTTACTCAGGAGAATAAGTAGGATGCACTCCTAAATTAAGACTATACATCTTGCACTGTATTCTGTGGCTACTAAACGGCGACAGACATATAATCCTGTATGTTCTGCACCAATGTTCTGTTATTCGAGAATTTGTTCAGGTATTTGATGATTGGCCAACACTGTATTAGTGATGCAATAATACAATGTCTCATTACAAGCGTAAAATGTTGCAATACTTTCCACAGAAGATTCAATCTCTAGCAAGGAATGCAGAATAGGTGTATGATTAATCAGTAGAATGTTACAGATAGTTGGTGATTGCACTGCTGAAATTATTAGCATTGCCCAACACCAATAGTCTCAATTTAACATTTAAAAATAAAATTCAAATTGATTATAACAACTGAAGAATTGTATTTCTGAAATAGTGCAAATGACTAGGACCAAATCCCAAAAGGTAAATTAATATACTGCACTATAAAACTTTCATGCATTTCTATTGAACTGTGAAGTTAAAAAGGAGAAAAGTATTTACATGCTAATAACTTTTTGAATCACGTTATTGGTTTTCAATTTGTTTGGATGTAATGCTCTATGTAAACTCTCCACATACAGATCAGTTACAGAGAGATTTTCTTTATATCTTGCCAAAAAGGAGGCACAGTTTTGGAAGCTTTTCAAGTTGTGTGATGGTTGAATTAAGTGACATCTGCAGTCCCTTCCAGGGTACGTTAAGCTTCTGATTTTAAGAAAGCAATTAGTGGACAAAACTTGATATTCACATTGAGCAGTGCTTACTCTTTTTATGAACTGTTTATAAATTTCTGTGTTCAAGTAAGGCTACATTGCTTCACTTGCATGACTCTTGCCTTTACATTTTATCCATTTCCAATTCTCGTAATGCATTCTAAATATTTAGCTTTTCCCTTTGGTATTTTTTTCCCATTTCTCAGCATATAACCTTGCAGGAAGCTCCAGGTATATGCAACGATATCAGAACTAGGTATTTTCTATGTTTTTGCTCATCTGCCTTTTCCAATCTGTTAAAGACTCGGCACTCAAAATATCGCAGGCCATTCAAAACTACTTCTGCTTGTATGAAATTCACAACATGTGAAAGACACCATCTACTAATCATATTTACATTCATATTCTATTTTGGGCAGTTTATCAATATGAAACTGCCCAAGTCATGTTGCATCTGTGGACAGAAAATCTTAGTTGATAAAAAGTCAACCACCTGTAAAATTAATTCCATTTCTTGCTCCAGAAATTTCCAGCATCTTCAGTATGTTGCTTTTGAGTCGGGATAACATAGCAATGTATTGAAACAACTACCTTTGCTGAAGTTAGGTGCAACATTTTGGCTCAGATGCATAGACAATATACATAATTCCTGTATACATTTTAAGCAGTCAAAATGTCTGCAGTCCAATTTTTCCATTCAGTTTTCTGGAATTTCAGTCAGATCTTCTAACAAGACAGTGTTATGTATATTACTAACTGGAAGTAGCCAATATAAAACTTCAGATAACAAAGCAGTATTTGTAAAAAAAAAAATGTATAAAGGCCTCTCTTTATAAAGTAAATTTAATCACTGGCACTGATGGTAGAAGATGCAAGTGAGAATAAGAAACATCTTAGTCACAATAGGGACTATGAAAAGAATGTATAGTCGCATAAAGATTCATCTTGAGCAGGATTCCCTATGAGATTTTTTTCCTGTATACAACTGCCAACCTACTTGCGTAGGAAGTATATAAATTTTCATGATATAACATAATTCTACACATTCTTAGGCCTTCAATTCCAATTTAGAATCCATTTTGAGAATGCAAATGTCAATTCAGACATGATTAATAAGGTTGTTACTATCCATTGTAACATAAAAGTGTGGCAGGTATCTCAAGCAAAATGCTCCAAAATAATTTTCAAACCAGCTTGATTACTATGAAAAGCAGCATGTATTCAAAATATCTTGCAGAAAAAAGGATTGCAAAAATCAGTTTACACAATTGGTTGTAACATTATCTTCTGTTGAATATTGTTTATGATTTCCAAAAATTTGGATTTTGGGACAATCTTCTGTGAAAATTCTCATACCTGAGGAATGGAAGAAAGATAAAGAACACATGGATTAGCAGCATAATTATCACTGCATTCTTACTTGAATGTTTATTTTGCAATCAGCTCAACTCAAATTAATACTTAAGTTTCAAAGCAGGGACTGAAGAGAATACTACACTACAAACAGCTGCAATTGTGTTTCTTATAAAACAGATCGAAATGAGTATTTACTGATTTCAGAATTGAATCGGATTAAAAATTTACACATGGGGAAAGACTATTCAGTCCATTGAGTCTACTCCACCATTCAATGAGACTTTGGCAGATCTGATAATCCTCCATCATTTGCCTACCCTTTCCCAATAACCCTTGATACTCTTCTGATAGAAAAAACTATCTCAGCTTTGAAAAATACTTAATAACCCACCCTTGACAGCACTCGATGGTAAAGAATTAACAGACTGACTACCCTGAAAGAGCAAATTCCTCCATCTGTGTTTTAAGTGTGCAACCCTTAGTCTGAGAACATAACCACTGGTCCTGGACTATCCCACAAGGTGAAACCACCTCTCCACATCTACCCTGTCAAATCCACTAAGCATCTTCTATGTTTCAATATTCACAGTATTGCAGCTGTGATCTAACTAGTGTCTTGCTATAGTTATATCAAAACCTTCATGTTTTCATAATCCATTCTTCTTGAAATAAAGGCCAATATTCCATTTGCTTTCCCTATTACCCCGCTGAACTTGAATGCTAGCTGTGATTTGATCTGTTCTGTAGCTTTCTGCAGTCTTTCTTCAGTTAAATAATATTCAGCATCTCCATTCTTCCTCACGTTTTTCACATTGTATTCCCTCTGCTGTTTCCCCCCCCCCCCCCCCCCTGTTCCTTCCTGTTCCTTTTCTCAGGGGGTGGTCGATGGGGTCTAACTCAATGTGTTTGTTGATATCAGCATTGCTTAGCCTGAGACCCAATGAAGATGTTACCTAGCAGGGTAACGAAATGTCTGGAAATGAACCTTCCAGCTCAACGAGCAAACCTATATCCAAAACCCCAACCTGAGCTACAAATCTTCTCAAACCTCGCTATAATTTCCCTTTCACAAAGTCATTCTGAGTCTGCTTGATCAGATTGTGCATTTCTAAATTCTCCCTTAGTAAGCTTGCAGATGACACCAAAATTGGAGGTATAGTAGTCAGCGAAGGTGGTTACCTCAGAGTACAACAGGATCTTGATCAGATGGGACAATGGGCCAAAGAGGGGCAGATGACATTGACTTAAATTCAATGTCAGGTGCTGCATTTTGGAAAGGCAAAATCAGGGCAGGAGTTACACACTTAATGGTAAGATTCTGGGGAGTGTTGCTGAACAAAGAGACCTTGGAGTGCAGGTTCACAGCTCCTTGAAAGTGGAGTTGCAGGAAGATAGGATAGTGAAGACGACATTTGGTATGCTTGCATTTACTGATCAGAGCACTGAATACAGGAGTTGGGAGGTCATGTTGCAGCTGTACAGGATGGTGGTTAGGCCACTTTTGGAATAGTGTGTGTAATTCTGATCTCCCTCCTACAGGAAGGACATTGTGAAACTTGAAAGAGTTCAGAAAATATTAACAAGGATGTTGCCAAGATTTGAGCTACAGAAAGAGGTGAACAGGCTGGGGCTTTTTTCCCTGGAGCGTCAGAGTCTGAGGGGTAACCTTAGAGGTTTATAACATAATGAGGGGCATGGATAGGTAAATAGCCAAGGTCTTTTCTCTGGGGTGGGCAAGTCCAGAATTAGAGGGCATAGGTTTAGGGCGAGAGGAGAAAGATTTAAAAGGGACCTGGGGGCACCTTTTTCACGCAGAGTGTAGTGCATGCATGAAATGAGCTGTTAGAAGAAGTGGTGTGGGCTAGTAGAAGGCATCTGGATGGCTAAATGAACAGGAAGGGTTTAAGAGAGATATGGACCAAGTGTAGGCAAATAAGACTAGATTTATCTAGGATATTTAAACGGCGTGGATCGAAGGATCTGTTTCCATGCCGTACAACTCTATTATAAACTCTAACATGTTCCCAATAACACATTAAATTAACTGGCTTATGTTTACCTGCTTTTTTTCTTCCATTTTCAAAGGAAAGAAGAAATAAATAGTATATTTCTTATTGATGAGTTGCTAAAGATAAGGGGGTTCATACATTAACCCAAGTGGTAATTAGCAAAGCTATTAAAATCTCCAACTAATACTATAACTAGTATCCAAGAGCAGAATATATTGGCAAATATGCTTATAACCGGTCAATATCCAAACTATGAAATGGTTTTAAAAAATTGACTTATGTTGCCTTTAAAGGTCAGAAAAGAAATACTTGTTATCACAGAGTCATATAGCACAGAAACAGACTCTGCGGTCCAGCCAATCCATGCTGAACCTTATCCCAAACTAAACTAGTCCCACCCGGCTCCTTCTGCTCCAGATCTCTCCAAACATTTCTTGTTCATTTACTTATCCAAATGTCTTTTAAATGTTGTAATTGTACCTTCATCCACCACTTCCTCAGGAAGTTCATTCCACACATGAACCATCATCTGCATGTAAAAAAAAAATTTGCCCTCGTATCTTTTTAAAATCTCTCTCCTCTCACCTTAAAATGTGCCTCCTAGTCTTGAAATCCCCCATCCGAGGGAAAAGACAACTACCATCAATTCTGTCTATACCCCTCGTTATTTTTATAAACTTCTACCAGGTCACCTCTCAAACTCCCAAGCTCCAGTGAAAAAAGACCAGTCTTTCTTTATAACTCCAACCTTCCATACCCGGCAAAATTTCTTAAAGGAATGCATATTAGTTGAATAAATGCACTTAAACTTCTTAATATCAACCTTTAAAGGTTTTCAGCTCTGTACTGAAGCAGCAGTTATGAAAATAAAACAACCATCCAAGCTAAAACTTTCAGCTGCCTTCTTCATATACTGAGATTGATATCCCGGAATTATATATATAAAAAAAGAGTAGAATAAAAAAAAGGTCTGGCAAAATTAAAACTGTTCAGATTAATAGATCAACTGTTAACTGAGCAACTGAGTTAAGGTGGTCCTGTTCCCTAATGAAATCAGGGAATGACATGGTAACAAAAGAGTGCAGGAGCATCGTATGTTGCCTTTGAATGTTTATGCACCACAAATACAATGAATACTGGACTTTGGCAGAAGTACATTCAAGTCAAGCTAAAAAGCTCTGGTTTTGTATTGACCAGCACCTCTCAATTCTGGGACAATGGGGGCTTCAAAACTAAAATCAATTTGATCATATGGCAATTGCATCATGATTAATTGATCAGCGGGGGTTCCAAAATGGTGGCAACCCAGCAAGTCTGAGTCTATAGTGCTCCTCCCAAGACTTGGACAAAGTGGGTCACCCACCCTCACCAAATCATTTAAAATAATTTTTACTGAATGTAATTAGTTGCTTAGTATTGAATTTAAACAATTTAATCTCCAGTAAAAATGACTAAAGGGAAGGGAGCCCGCAGTTCTCAGCAGGCAGGAACCCCTCCCCCACCCTCTCCAGCTGCAGCAGAGTCATCTGCAGTCGCCCCTGATTTACCTACGGTGGAAGCCTTGTGGAAATAATTTCCAAACTCGATGCGAAGATCGATGCCTTCATTGAAGAGTCCTGGAGCCAATGGGACTCACTCTCAGCCACGCTGCAAAAGCACAACCGAGACATCAAGGAAATTGGGCGCCAAGTCGGAGGGGCAGAGCTAAAGGCCGCGACCTCCAAGGCTGCGGCAGAATCGGCTGTGGATCGGATCCGGACTAACTGTTCGAGAGAATCACACGGACGACCTCGAGAACAGAGGTTGTCAAAAAATATATTCGTTTGCTGGGCCTTCCCGAACGGGAAGAGGAAGGCCAGCTTACAGTGTTCCTTGAACAGTGGCTTCCACAGCTTTTAAATCTGGACACTGGATCAGGCCAGGTAAGGGTGGAATGGGCCTACCGGGTTGCAATACACGGGCTCAGCTCGAACCAGTGCCCCCGCCAGGTCCTGTTCCGCCTGTAGAGCTACAAGGAGAGGCAGATGCTCTTAGAAGCCTCCAGAAATCTTGGGAAAGATCCCCAAGCCATGATTTATAAAGGATCACATTATTCCAGGACTTTTCCTGAGCTCTGGTCTGAAAGAGGGAAGGTGTTTAATGAAGCGAAGAAGTGTTTAAGGGACTCCTTGCGCTACCCAGCGACGCTATGCTTTAACCATGAAGGGTCCATGTATAACTTCGGATCGCCGGAAAAGGCCAAGGAATCTTTGAACTCTCTTAGATAAATTGTAAGAGTTAATTGATGTTGTTTTGCTTTCCCCCCACTCCGGTTTACATCCCTTTTCTCTTTATAAATTAATATTTGGGCGGCACGGTGGCACTGTGGTTAGCACTGCTGCCTCGCAGCGTCAGAGACCCGGGTTCAATTCCCGCCTCAGACGACTGACTGTGTGGAGTTTGCACGTCCTCCCCGTGTCTGCGTGGGTTTCCTCCGGGTGCTCCGGTTTCCTCCCACAGTCCAAAGATGTGCAGGTCAGGTGAATTGGCCATGCTAAATTGCCCGTAGTGTTAGGTAAGGGGTAAATGTAGGGGTATGAGTGGGTTGCACTTCGGCGGGTCGGTGTGGACTTGTTGGGCCGAAGGGCCTGTTTCCACACTGTAAGTAATCTAATATATGGGGGGGGTCCAGTTAATGTTGGTGGGGGGAGGTGGTCACCTTATCCTATTTTATCTCTGTCTTTAGGAGCAGGGTTGTTTTCCCCTGTTATTTTGTATTATTATATTTAATTATTACTTGTTGAGGCTGTAATTTTATAGTTATATATGTTTATACATGGTATTAACATTACCAAATATATCCAGGTGTTGGTGTGGGTGGGTGGGGGGGCGTAGGGTGCTCACTGTTAACTCTAGCTCTGTAGTATATTTGAATTTTCTTCATCCTATTGAGGAGCGCCTGGGTCAAGGGTGGGGCACTGGTTGGGAGAGGATACAATAGATTTTTGGAAAGGAAGTGATACCCCCTGGGAACAAGCGGGGAAAATCTCCATTTAAATACATTTTATATTTTTTTTATTTAGAAATAGTTTTTGATTATATTGATGAGAGTAAATTAAATAGCCTTTTATTTTTGTGAATTTTATATGCTCTATGCTCGGGATGTTCTGGATAGGGTTTCCCCTCCCGAGGGGTCTCGGATTTGCCCGGACGATTATAGTTGATCAGTCGGTTAAGTGGTGCACCTGGAATGTCAAGTGGAGTAATTCACCAGTCAAAAGAAGAAAATATTATCAAGCGTCAAGAAAGAAAGGGTTGATATAGCTCTCCTACAGGAGACACACATTGGATAAAGAACACTTGAAATTAGGGTGGATTTGATCAGGCCTTTTTTTCTTTTTTTAGCTCAAAAAGCAGGGGAGTTGTTATTCTTACTTCGGAAGAATCTCCCTTTCAAAATCCTAAAAGACGAATCTGGACAATATATTCGGATTAAAGCCCTTCTAAATGGAGAGGAAGATGGGATTTTAAATTTGTATTGGCCCCCGGCACATCCTTTTAAATTTATAATGGAAGCCTTCTCAAAATTTATGGCTCTTGGTGCTCGTCATACAATTATAGGGGGAGATTTTAATAGTAATATGGATCCAGAAATAGATAGGATTCCCAAGAGTACTGCAGGAGTATCTCCCAGATCTAGACAATTGATGGATTTGAACAAAGAATTAGGACTAGAAGATGTATGGAGCTGCCTTCATCCACAGGGCAGAGATTTTTCTTTTTACTCCAATCCACATAAATGTCACACCAGAATCAATATGTTTTTTGCCCCCGCAATTTTTTTAAATTCCATATCATCTGTAAAATAGGCAGTATAGCAATTTCCGATCATGCTGCTGTATATGCGGAAATCAAGGCCAGGAACAATGAGACATCCCCCCAGCATCGGCATATGGACCCCTTCCTGATGAAGGGTAGTAAATTTGTAAAGTACTTCTCTCAAGAATTTAAAACTTTTTTTAGAAATTAATTCAGGTACGGCTAGCAACCCATCAATGATGTGGGAGACCATCAAAGCTTACGCGCGAGGTTTGATCATCTCATACTCAGCGACTCTGAAAAAATTAAACGGAGAACAACAGTGTCTGCTCGAAGCTTACTTAAAAGCGGCTGAAACAGCATACGCTGACAGACCTTCTATTATCAAATTGCAAAGGATTACGGCCCTTAGGACAGCTCTAAACACCACGCTTACCCAAACGGCTAAGAGGGAAATATTATTTGCAAAACAAAGGTTATATGAATTTGGCGATAAACCTGGTAGATACTTGGCATTTCTTGCAAAGAAAAAGAAGGCCCCTCCAACTATCACATCTATCAAGGAAAGTATGGGTATTTTGACTCATGATCATGAAAGGATTAACGCAAATCTTTAGAAAATTTTATTCTGATTTATATAAATCGCAGGATTGCAAAGACAGGACTAGGAGGATGCAGTCATTTTTTACAAACCTGACCTTTCTGGACCTAACTCCGGAACAGGTATCGGTCTTGAATGTTCTCCTAACAATCCAAGAAATCAGGCAACTTCAGAGCGGTAAGGCACCTGGTCCAGATGGCTTTCAAGCTGAATTCTATAAAGTATTTACAGGAATATTGTCTGGTCCACTTATGGACATGTATAACTATTCATCAGTCAGGGCTGTCTCCCGCCTTCGCTGAAAGAGGCAAATGTCTCTCTTATCCTCAAAAAAAGGAAAGGACCCAGAAGATTGCACGCCATACAGACCAATATCCTTGCTAAATGTAGATTTTAAAATCCTCTCTAAAATGTTAGCATTGAGGCTAGAAAGGGTATTGCCACATATTATAAAGGAGGATCAGACGGGGTTTATTAAGGGCCATAGATCATCCATAATGTCAGAAGGGTTTTGAATGTGATCAAGCCTGCCATCAGGAAAGATACCAGGAGTAATAGTCTCATTAAACACAGAAAAGGCATTTGACAGTGTTGAATGGTCATATTTGTTTTACACAGTGGAAAGTTTGGCATTGGACCCATTTACCAAACGGGTCTCAACATTATATAGTAATCCCAAGGCAGTTGTGATTACTGATGGATTAGGCTCGGATAGCTTCAGTGCAGATAGGGGCTGCTGTCAGGGATGTCCCCTTTCACCACAGTTATTTACCATAATAATTGAGCCACTAGCAGAAGCTATATGGGCTGACCCTAATATTACAGCCCCGAGGATTGGTACAGGTAAACATAAAATTACCCTTACGCAGATGATGTTCTTCTATTTCTCAGTAATCCTTTGATGTCCGTGCCTCGCTTAATCCAATTATTAATACATTTAGTGTATTTTCAGGCTACAAAATTAATTTCTCAAAATCAGAGGCTTTTCCAAATGGTGACATTTGCTAGTATATCCCACTTATTGGACAGATCCCACTTTCCCTTTCGGTGGTCCCTGGAGGGTTTCTTATATTTAGGCATTTTTATTACCCCAGTATTTGGTCAGTTATACAAGGCTAACTTTGTGCATTTACTGGAAAGGATAAGGCAGGACCTTCCAATGTCCTGGCTGAGTAGAATAGCACTAATTAAAATGAATGTCCTGCCCAGTCTCCTATACCCTATGAGAAGGCTTCCGGTGATGCTGCCGAGGCTGGCACTACGTAAATTATATGGCTGGTTGGGTTCCTTTCTCTGGAATCATAGATGGCCTCATTAAGCTGAAGAAGCTACAACTTCCACAGGCAAGGGGAGGTTTGGATTTAACTGATATTTCCTAAAATCTGGGAAGTTCCCTATTTAAATTACATAGCTGATTGCGGGTCAGACAAGACCCAATCAATCTGGCTGGACATAGAGGCTTCTCAAGTAAAATGCCCACTTATTAACCTTTTATTTTCAGACAAGAGGAAAATCATTACGGACCACTGTAAAAACCCTATAATACTAAACACAATTAAAGCTTGGAATGCTGTGGTTCTGTTCGCCGAGCTGGAAGTTTTTGTTGCAAACGTTTCATCCCCTGTCTAGGTGACATCCTCAGTGCTTGGAGCCTCCTGTGAAGCGCTTCTGTGGTGTTTCCTCCAGCATTTTATAGTGGCCTGTCCCTGTCGCTTCCGGTTGTCAGTTTCAGCTGTCCGCTGTAGTGGCCGGTATATTGGGTCCAGGTCTATGTGTTTGTTGATGGAGTTTGTGGATGAGTGGCCATGCCTCTCGGAATTCCCTGGCTGTTCTTTGTTTCGCTTGCCCTATAATGGTAGTGTTGTCCCAGTCAAATTCATGTTGCTTGTCGTCTGCGTGTGTGGCTACTAAGGATAGCTGGTCGTGTCGTTTCATGGCTAGTTGATGCGGATCGTTAGCTGTCTTCCCGTTTGTCCTATATAGTGTTTTGTGCAGTCCTTGCATGGGATTTTTTACACTACATTAGTTTTGCTCATGCTGGGTATCGGGTCCTTCATTTTGGTGAGTTGTTGTCTGAGAGTGGCTGTTGGTTTGTGTGCTGTTATAAGTCGCAGTAGTCTGGCTGTCATTTCAGAGATGTTGATGTATGGTAGT
The DNA here is from genome assembly GCF_037043375.1 of Chiloscyllium plagiosum. NCBI lineage: Eukaryota > Metazoa > Chordata > Chondrichthyes > Orectolobiformes > Hemiscylliidae > Chiloscyllium > Chiloscyllium plagiosum. The sequence continues at coordinate 63,108,496 of NW_028270144.1, forward strand.
GTGGCTAGTCCTTTGGGTTGCGGCATGTCCTCGTTCTGTTGCCTTTCCCTTAGGCATCTGTTGATGAAATTGCGAGGATATCCGTTTTTTGCGAATACCTTGTATAGGTGTTCCTCTTCCTCTTTTTGCAGTTCTGGTCTGCTGCAGTGTGTTGTGGCCCTTTTGAATGGTGTGTTGATGCAACTTCGTTTGTGTGTATTTGGGTGGTTGCTTTCATAGTTCAGGACTTGGTCTGTGTGTGTGGCTTTCCTGTGTACCTTAGTGGTGAATTCTCCGTTTGGTGTTCTCTGTACCCTCACGTCTAGGAATGGGAGTTGGTTGTCCTTTTCTTCGTCTCTCGTGAATTGGATTCCTGAAAGTGTGGAGTTGATGATCTGGTGTGTATTCTCTATTTCCGTGTTTTTAATGATTACAAAGGTGTCATCCACGTATCTGATCCAGAGTTTGGGTTGAATTTGTGGCAAGACGGTTTGTGTACAAAATCCCATGCAAGGACAGCTAACGATCCGCATCCACGAACATCAACTAGCCATGAAACGACACGACCAGCTATCCTTAGTAGCCACACACGCAGATGACAAGTAACATGAATTTGACTGGGACAACACTACCATTATAGGGCAAGCGAAACAAAGAACAGCCAGGGAATTCCTAGAAGCATGGCACTCATCCACAAACTCCATCAACAAACACATAGACCTGGACCCAATATACCGGCCACTACAGCGGACAGCTGAAACTGACAACCGGAAGCGGCAGGGACAGGCCACTATAAATGCCGGAGGAAACACCACAGAAGCGCTTCACAGGAGGCTCCCAAGCACTGAGGATGTCACCTAGACAGGGGACGAAACGTTTGCAACAAAAACTTCCAGCTCGGCGAACAGAACCACAGCAACAAGCACCCGAGCTACAAATCTTCTCACAAACTTTAAAGCTTGGAATATAATGCAGCAAAATGAGGGCAACTCACATAAAACATTCCCCTATGCTCAGATAGTGGCAGCATGGGGATTTCAACCGGGGCTTACAGATGCCACTTTCAAACTCTGGAGATCCAGGGGTCTCTCATGTTTAGGGGATCTGTTTAAAGAAGGAGTCCTGATGTCTTTTGAACAGCTGCGTCAGAAATTTGGATTACCTAATGGAGACCTCTTTCGATACTTCCAAATTAGAGATTCCATAAAGAAGACTGCGTTGTTAGATAGTCTTTATAAATCAGATAGAGAACGTGGAGTTATGGCCAATGGGGGTATCTTCGGTCAGTACTATTTATCATTTATTAAATGAAGAAGTATCGGGAGATATGGACAATCTGCTTAAAACATGGGATCAGGATTTTGAAATCTCTATAGAAACGTGGAATGACATTTGCGAAAACGCAAGAATCACCATCTGCAACAGAACTCAGGCCATTCAGTTGAAGATACTTCATAGGGCTCATATAGCACCGGATCGATTGGCAAAATTTAAGGCAGGAACATCTCCAATATGTCCCAAGTGTAAAACAGAGGTGGGCACTCTTGTACATTGCTTATGGACCTGTCTTAAGATCCGTAGATATTGGACTAAAGTAGCAAGTGCTCTGACAGAAATCTTAGGAACGGAAATTAGAGTGGACCCTGTATCTCTCCTTTTGGGCTTTTCGAACTTACCCTCCCTGGATATTTTCTATTCTTTCTGTGCAAGGAAAAATATTTTGGTAAACTGGATGGCTGAGGGCCCCCCTGGACTTTCAAATTGGCACAGATTAATCATGGACCTTGACTTCCTTACAAATATGGTGCACCAAAAGACCGCATTATTCCCTAAATATGGCAGTCCTTCTTGAATGACATAAATACTGATATTTCGGCCATCCTAACAAGGGCTTTTATTTAACTGAGATGGCGAACGTGGCTGGTCCAGGGTCCCTTGGGAGAGAAATCCCGCACGAATACGGGTTTTGTTACGATTTGATGTTAATACATTCCGAGCATGTATCTCACTACCCGATTTCTGTGTTATCCGTCGGGTTTTTTTTTTCTCTTATTTGAATAATGTAAGAGACTTAATTATATACTCTGGTTAGTTGTAGGTTAGATTAGTAGTTGAGTTTTGTTTTTTCTCTCGGTATTTTTGTGTTAAATTTTGGTTATTATTTATTTAAGATTTAACTGTATATCAATGTTTATACTTGGGTTTTTTTATTTGTAAACTTGTAAAAATGTTAAATTTTCAATAAAAATATATATTAAAAAAAAATAGTTCAGCAATGTATTACTTCACCCGATGGTGAGTGAAAGTGTTCAGCATCCTGATGAATCCATTCCATTGTCACTCTGGCACTTACTAAAACTCGAAGTATATTTGGAAGCAGATGAAAATACTTTGTCAGCAATCCAAAACATCAGATTTATTAGTGACTGATTTACTGAAGCCCAAAAGCAGAACCATCAAGCAGTCATCTGATCTGTTCTCCCTACACACGATGAGACTGTAAACAACATGACTGCCAAGAAATGTAGCAGTAAGTTAAAAGCAACAGAAAACAAGGGCAACAAACCTAGACACCACAATATGCATTGAAAATCTAAGACTAGCCACAACATAATTTATTAACTCGTATTTTGAGTTGTATGTTAACTTAAAATTAAATGAACATTGCCATCAAATCTCTCTGCTCAAGTCCTCCATAGGGATGGGGAGAATACAGAACCTTCCAATGAAAAACTGACAACCCTGTTGAATCCATCACTAGGAAGGTATCCTGACAGAAGAAGTGAGAAAATTGATGAAGTGCAGCAAACGTTAACACAGTAATTCTTTCCACGTAGAGTGGAAAGGTATTCGAGAACTATCAAAAAAAGGGGTAGATACACCTCTTTTTATTTACAGAAATTACACTTATGCAAACATTAAAAACTACACATATAACACAGACACATATAACAAGGTGCTAGTTAAAGAGTTTTCCACCCAAATAGCGAAGTTTCTAAAATCAATTACAATTATTTGAATTAGAAGTAGGCCATTCACCCCCTTTGATGCTTCTCCACCATTTAAACAAGATCATGGTTGATTGGATTATGTTCTCAACTCCACGTTTCCCCTGTATAATCCAGATATTCATGACTAGGAAACAAAGTATCTGTTTACCTCCACATAAAGAATATTCAATGATCCTGCTCTACATTTTCTGGGGTAGACAGCTCAAAAGATTCAACCCTCAAAAAACATTTCTCCATCTCAGTCTTAAATGGGATAGCCTCTTATTTTTAAATTATGTCCCTTAATTGAAGACTGGCACACAAAGGGAGCACAGATAGGAATAATTTTGTTTTCAAGATTTGAATTTAGGCAGTCCTACTAAATTAAGTGCCAGTTTATTAAATGAATGAGAACGGACTTACCGAGGTAAGTAAATGGCATAGATAAAGAATGTGATTATAAACAACGCCAGCTTTAGGAAAGGATTAATTCCAAGACACAAAATAATTAATATGAAATGCATACACTGTACAGTAGAAGCATTTAGTTTATTCTTTGGATTATTTTAAAAACCTGTGTTTTAGGAATTATAAACTAAGATGCTAAAGACATTGAGGTCATTATGAAAGGAGCTTGAAGTACGATTTTCCAGGAACGTGACTGAGCACTTACATAGCACCCTCTAGTTAATTATTGCTATTATTTAGTGAAATGAAAAGGAGTGAAATAATTTTCTACATACTTTTATTTTGATGAGCTCCTTACACCAAATGCAAATAGTGTACATCACACTGCTTGTTAAACTTTTCATATAGCAATACATTTTTCTAGTTCCACCCAACATTCAAAAGATGCCCCTGCCTTATATACATAAGCCAGAACTTTATTTTAACAAATGACAGATTTTATTTCAAGCTTGAGCATGGTAGCTGCTTCCCATGTTATGGAATATGGGAAATTCTATAAAGTAATTTTAAGATTGTAATGTTTTAATTAGTTCCATGCTCATGGCTTCAAAAAGATCCAAAGATATTTCCAAACCAAAGTTCAAACAAGATAGATACATCAAAAGAAAAGTAACCACATTTCTACATGCTATTGTAAATGGACATGCAATAGAGATGGATATTTACCATTTCAAGACAATACTTGCTGGGATAAACATCTCAGTGGGACTTGGGATCATCTGAGCCTGGGTCAGTGCAAATGAGGTTGAAAAATTGTAGAAGTTGTCGAGCATTTTCTGTGTAAACTGAAAGTAAACAATTTATATATAGACTATTCATAACATTTCACAAAAAACTATTAACAAGAATAAAAAAAGAACTGCAGCAGTCGAGGTACAAAATGGTCCATAGAAGCAACCAGACACTGCAGTTACCAACAACTATTGAGACTGTAAATGCCAACAGCAAAATAACATTTGTATTATAAATCTATAGAAAGAGAGTGTCATATTTAGAATTATTTCACAGAAAAATTTTGGACATGACCTATGATTAGGCTTGTTTTTTTTAAAAACGAAAAAAGAAAACAAAAATGTCCCGAAAAGGGACGAGCTTCCCAAAATACATCTATGCTGGGCTTTGAATCAACATGAAAACTAAAGATTTTAAGAAAAGGAGTTTGGAAGTTTTTTTCCTCAAAATAAAAGATCAATAATTCACATCATGGCCAATATTTATTCCTCAATCAATATCACAAAAGCAGTTTATCCAGTCATTTTTACATCCAACTGGATGCTGCAATTCTTACATTACACTTCAAAAAGGTACTTGATTAGCCATAAAATGTTGAGAGATATGGCAATGTTGTGAAATACTTTGATAAATTAATTTTGTTTTATCAGAAATACCATATTTTAATTGGCAAAAGGGAGGCTTTAAAAAAGTCAGAAGACAAAAATCAAACAGAATATTGAATAAGTAAAACATTGTCCAGGCCAGGATGAGAATATATATAAATTGTACTTTTAACTATACCAAATACCAACTGGAACAACTAGCATTTGCATTTTCTTTATTTTGTAAATCAGTAACATTAGCACATTAATTACAAACTCTTATTCTACATTTTAACACAATAATATAAAGCATAATTCCATTAGATTTAAAATAATGATGGAAAAGGATAGACCAGATCTAAAAGTTGAAGATCTAAATTGGAGAAATGCCAATTTTGATGGTATTAGGCAAGAACTTTCAAAAGCTGACTGGGGGCAGATGTTCACAGGTAAAGGGGCGGCTGGAAAAAGGGAAGCCTTCAGAAATGAGATTACGAAAATCCAGAGAAAGTATATTCCTGTCAGGGTGAAAGGGAAGGCTGGTAGGTATAGGGAATGCTGGATGACTAAAGAAATTGAGGGTTTGGTTAAGAAAAAGGAAGCAAGCATATGTAAGGTATAGACTGGATAAATCAAGTGAATCCTTAGAGTATAAAGGCAGTAGGAGTATACTTAAGAGGGAAATCGGGGGGGCAAAAAGGGGACATGAAATAGTTTTGGCAAATAGAATTAAGGAGAATCCAAAGGGGTTTTACAAATACATTAAGGACAAAAGGGCAACTAGGGAGAGAATAGGGCCCCTCAAAGATCAGCAAGGCGGCCTTTGTGTGGAGCCAGAGAAAATGGGGGAGATACTAAACAAGTATTTTGCATCCGTATTTAATATGGAAAAGGATATGGAAGATATAGACTAGGGAAATAGATGGTGACACCTTGCAAAATGTCAAGATTACAGAAGAGGAAGTGCTGGATGTCTTGAAACACAAAGGTGGATAAATCCCCAGGACCTGATCAGGTGTACCCTAGAACTCTGTGGGAAGCTAGGGAAGTGATTGCTGGGCCTCTTGCTGAGATATTTGTATCATCGATAGTCACAGGTGAGCTGCCGGAAGACTGGAGGTTGGCTAACGTGGCGCCACTCTTTAAGAAGGGTAGTAAGGACAAGCCAGGGAACTATAGACCAGCGAGCCTGACGTCTGTGGTGGGCAAGTTGTTGGAGGCAATCTTGTGGGACAGGATTTACATGTATTTGGAAAGGCAAGGACTGATTAGGGATAGTCAACATGGCTTTTGCATGGGAAATCATGTGTCTCAAACTTGATTGAATTTTTTGAAGAAGTAACAAAGAGGATTGAGGAGGGCAGAGCAGTAGATGTGATCTATATGGACTTCAGTAAGGCATTCGACAAGGTTTCCCATGGGAGACTGATTAGCAAGGTTAGATCTCATGGATAACAGGGAGAACTAGCCATTTGGATACAGAACTGGCTTAAAGGTAGAAGACAGAGGGTGGTGGTGGAGGGTTGTTTTTCAGACTGCCACAAGGATCGGTGCTGGGTCCTCTACTTTTTGTCATTCACATAAATGATTTGTATGCGAGCGCAAGAGGTATAGTTAGTAAGTTTGCAGATGACACCAAATTGGAGGTGTAGTACACAGTGAAGAAGGTTACCTTAGATTACAATAGGATCTTGATCAGATGGGCCAATGGACTGAGAAGTGGCAGATGGAGTTTAATTCAGATAAATGCGAGGTGCTGCATTTTGGGAAAGCAAATCTTAGCAGGACTTATACACTTAATGGTAAGGTTCGAGGGAGTGTCGCTGAACAAAGAGACCTTGGAGTGCAAGTTCATAGCTCATTGAAAGTGGAGTCGCAGGTAGATAGGATAGTGAAGGTGGCGTTTCGTATGCTTTCCTTTATTGGTCAGAGTATTGAGTACAGGAGTTGGGAGGTCATGTTTCGGCTGTACAGGACATTGGTTAGGCCACTCCTGGAATACAAATATCTCAGCAAGAGGCCCAGCAATCATTTCCCTAGCTTTCCACAGTGTGCTAGGGTACACCTGGTCTCCTTCCTATCGGAAAGATGTTGTGAAACTTGAAAGGGTTCAGAAAAGATTTACAAGGATGTTGCCAGGGTTGGAGAATTTGAGCTATGGGGAGAGACTGAACAGGCTGGGGCTGTTTTCCCTGGAGCGTCGGAGGCTGAGGGGTGACCTTATACAGGTTTACAAAAGTATGAGGGGCATGGATAAGATAAATAGACAAAATCTTTTCCCTGGGGTTGGGGAGTCCAGAACTAGAGGGCATAGGTTTAGGGTGAGAGGGGAAAGATATAAAAGAGACCTAAGGGGCAACTTTTTCACGCAGAGGGTGGTACGTGTATGGAATGAGCTGCCAGAGGAAGTGGAAGGGGCTGGTACAGCTGCAACATTTAAGAGGCATTTGGATGAGTATATGAATAGGAAGGGTTTGGAGGGATATGGGCCAGGTGATGGCAGGTAGGACTAGATTGGGTTGGGATATCTGGTCAGCATGGACAGGTTGGACCGAAGGGTCTGTTTCCATGCTGTACATCTCTATGATTTTGCCTTACTCCGAGCTAACCCAGATTCCTTTTGGAGAACCTGAAGGAACATACATGTATAAAACACAGAAATCATTAAGTTTCATTGCTGCACCTTTGGATGTCGTTGTGGCTCAAGTTGACGTAGATCAACAGGAGTCAACTTGCACAAAAAAAAATGCAGACAATTTTAAAGAAGCCTGAAACAGAAACAAAGTGGTGGAGAAACTCAGCAAATCTGGAAGCTTCTGTAGAGAGAGAGATGCAGAGTTAAAGTTAAGACCAGTGAGCCTTCAATTTAAAGAAGTGATTGGCAATACTGTGGTTCCCTCAGAAGCTATAACAGCCATAAATTTGTAATAATTAGCAACACTCTGAACTCATTGCAAACATCAATATTTGTACAGAAGGAACAACTAGGAAAGGAAAATTAATATCAAAAAGATAATTGGACTCTAAAAGCTGCTTTAATATTGAAGTGCTGTCCTCTGTTAAGGCTTTATTGGCAAGCCAACTATGGCTATTATACCATTTTTTGATTGAAATAAATGTATAAGCAAAATTGGAAAAAATGTCTCAGCACAAAGGAAAAAATATGCAAAAGTTAATTTTAAAATTGCTACAACTCAATTTCCAACTGTGACAGCAGAAAGAACATAAATTAAACATTTACACAACTGATTAAAATGTGGACCATTTGTTAAAAAATTAAATATACATTTTTTTGTACACGAACCATCAAATAATTTGTGAAGATCTATGACTTCAGCATCAAATTGCAACAAGTTGCCAATTCATATTTGGCATCACTAAAATCACAATGTTTGCACTTCCCATGTTTCACTAAGTTCTTGTATTTGTACTAAACCTTTAGCAAATCTACATTTAATAGCTTCTGATGTTATTATTAAATAATACCAGTCTTCAGTTAAGAAAAGTGAAAATAAAAATCAGTCATAATATCTCAATCCCATATGTAGCAATTTGATTTGGATTTTTTTCAAACACCAAATTTTATATTTTCCCTCCTACTTTTTTCCTATTTCTGTCCCTTTTGTTAATGAATACATCTATCCCAATTCACCCTTTCTTTCATGTCCTTTTTTAAAAAAAAATTCCAATTCTAAAATTTTATAGGTCAAGGAGATACATTTTTGGTCCTTTGTTCACCAAGGTCCCAGATGCCAGTCTCCTTGTTATTAACTTTCAATTCTAACTACTTTAAAGTCAAAACATCTTTAAGCTGAGGAAACAGGAAAATGTCTAATTAACAGAATAACTTAATTAAAATTAAAATGCTCTTTGAAACAGTATGAACCTGTGAAAACTAGGGTGTCAATTACGTTCAATGAAGGAACAATTAAGACTGTTACAAACACTGACACACTGACCAATGCAAAGAGAGACAACGTGATCCAGAAACCAAATTTAAAACTTTGGAAATTTCACATTATGGAGCAACAGCCGACATGATCGCATCCTTTCTTCATAAAATTTGGTCAACAGATTGAATCACAAATCACCTGGTGTGTAACTTAAAGCAAGCATAAGCTTTTAGTTTTGTCAATTAAATTCACTTTACTAATCAGCTTATTGCGCAAAAATATCAATAATAAGCATGAAAAGATTTGGATTTCCAAATGGATTTCATCTTATGCTGGATTCCACATTTGACTGATGACTTTCAAGCATACCGAATCAGTTCAGACTCCATAGACAGTTAAAATTAACCAGTAAAGAATTAGATTAGATTCCCTACTGTGTGGAAACAGGCCCTTCGGCCCAACCAGTCCACACCAAAGACTAACCCACTCAGACATATTCCCCTCTGACTAATGCACCTAACACTATGGGCAATTTAAAAGGCCAAATCACCTGACATGCACATCTTTGGACTGCAGGAGGAAACCAGAGAACCCGGAGGAAACCCACGCAGACACGGAGAGAACATGTAAACTCCGCACAGACATTCGCCCAAGGCTGGAATTGAACCTGGGATCCTGGTGCTGTGAGGCAGCAGTGCTCAACACTGAGGAGTAAAGAAATGACTCGATAATTAGAATTGAGCAATCTGTGATCTGACCATAAGGGCTGACTGCACAATATTCTTTCACCCTTGGGCTTACTAACAGTTTTACTGCATTTTACTTTTGGATTACTAAAAGAAAGCAAGAAACAACAAAAGAGGACGTTAGGCAATATTAAGTACTGACTTAAATAGAACTCCAAACAGCATCCACTTTTTTTTCCATGATTGGAAGTTTTGGAAGAGCATGATCACCTACACCACTGCAGCACTGAAGATAGACATGGACTCTAGTTGCATCACTGGATGTGTCGTTTACAAAAGAATGTGTTAGGAGATGATTTCAAAATCAAAAGTTTGTTTTTTTAAAGCCAAATACAATGTTGCCCAACTAACTTAGCTATTGGACTTACCTGTGTAAATGAATCGACTGTTGATACAGCTGCGCTTGCTACTGGGGTCTGCTGTGTCAAGAATTCCACAGGTTCCACAGAAATCCCTATTTGAGCAACAGATTGAGTTTGTGCGATATTCATCATTCCAAAAGGATGCTGTCCAATTTCCTCTGCAAGCAGATCATACATTTTCATTAATGTGCAATTTAAGGAAGTTCAGAATACAATGTAAACACTTCTAAATAACTGTAAAACCAGAGAAAAAGAACTGTAACACAATGAAACCTCTTAAAGCAAAAATAAAAATAAACAGAATTAACACATATTTATATCACACTGCAAAACAAAGTGATACCATAATGCAATTTTAAGAAATACATCACAAATATTTGATCTTTGATTTTAAGCTTTAGGTTAAAAACATTTCAACAGCAGAATCTTACTGAGAGAAATGATTTGCAAAAGGATAATTATACAGCACAATCAATGCTATTGTTGAAGTTTTTTTTACAGAACCTTAAGTTATCTCAAGTTTATGACTTTAAAGAAGTTCTGGGATTTACATGTTAATGAAGCGAAACCTGCAACTCATTCTAAAAGATGAAAGACCTAACAGCAATCTAGGTTTGTTCAAAATATCATTTCAGTTGCATGACACTGTAATCATTTGCTATAAATTCTGTGTCTTATGATCATCTTCCAAAACTACCCAAAGGAGCAGCACTCCAAAAGCTAGTGCTTCCAAATAAACTTGGACTATAACCTGGTGTTGTGATTTTCAACTTTGTCCACCCTAGTCCAACACCAGCACTGCCCCATCATGGAGGGATATAGGCCAAGCACAGGCAGGTGGGACTGGTTTACTTTGGGATTATTGTCAGCATGGACTTGTTGGATCGAAGAGTCTGCTTCTGTGCTGTAAGACTTTATGACTGTAAGGCATTTGATAAAGTGCTGCACTAAAATCAATACATAAGTTAAGACCACACCAGATCAGCAGTAATAAGTTAGCTTGGATCAAGGATTGACAAACCAAGAGTAAGTAACGAGATGGGATAAATGAGTCTTTTACTGGTCTGCAAGCTCTAACTAGTGGGGTGCCACAGAATTCAACTATATTAATGAATGTACAAACACAAATTTGCAGAAGTAAGCTGCAATGAAGAAATAAGAAATTTACAAATGGTTGTTAATAGGTTAGGTGAATGGACCAAAATTTGGCAGATGGAATTTAACCATAACTAAATGAGAAGTCAACTATTTTGGTATGAAGAATGAAAAGACAACTGGCTATCTAAATGGAGAGAAACTTCAAAATATATCTGTGCATTGGGTGTCCTTGAGCATGAGTCAAAGATGTTATACAAGTAAGCAGGTAATAAGGCAGATAAGTGGGTCTTTGACATTTATTGCAAAAGGAATATAGTATAAAAATAGAAAAGTGAAGCTGAGCCTGCTCTACCATTTAGTATGATCAGTTAGTCTCACCTCAGCTTCAACTCTACTTTCCTGTCCACTCTCCATTACCCTTTAAGTCATTACTAATTAAAAAACTGTCTATCTCCACCTAAAATCTATTTTGTGACCCAATGCACAGTATGCTTCCGCAGGAATCCAGTTAGTAAAGACAGACAATCATCTGCACAGCAATAACTCATACAGATCAATGAAGTTCCAGGTTTGTGCAGAAACAGATCTAAAGTGGGAAGAGGTATTACACTTAGAGGTTCTTGTTATTGTGAAGACAGATTGGGAGGGAAATGAAATAAGTCTCTAGAAATGGAACTCAGACTATCAACTGCCTCACCTCAACTTCAAATTGGCTGTACACCAAACACCCTTATGCCACTCATTATCTAAGTTTATTTTTGAAGAAGAGTGATGTAAAGTCATCATAGTCCCAAAGGACTATAGTTCGCTCTTGCATTGGTGGTGGTTTAACCAAAGTGTCACCATACCCTAAGTGAGGGGACTGTTTGAGAAAGTATCTTAAGCTGGCACAGGAATTGAATCTGCGCTGTTGCTGTCACTCTGCAAGACAAACCAGCTGTCCAGCCAATTGAACTAACCTATCCCCAAAATTTAAGCAAAGTACCACAGGAAGATTGGTGGCCACAATATAGCAGTGAGTGGCTTCAGAAGGCTTGATATCACACGAGAAGTAACAGCCACACGGTTGCATATCCTAAATAATGAGCATTATCAATAACAGAACTTTCAGCAGTATCTTGCCAGTTTTCAACATCTCCAAAACCTGGAGATTACCAATGAACAGATGCTGTAGTAGACCAGAAATGTTAACAGCTTAGCTAAAATAGCAGGCACCCTTGGCAAATGGCTCACCTGTTTCATCAAAGGCTCTCAACCATCTATAAATCTTGAACCACAATTGTAACAGAATGTTGACCACTTGTTGTGACTCTAGCCATTCAAGCTAGTCAAAAGCTACATGGAGTGCATACCTACCACTGTATTGTGGATCATGTTTATGCAATCCACAAGATGCATCAATCAACCCATTTAACATTGGCAGTCCTTCCATTATGATATCCCTACCAAGAAGAACAAGAGCAGCAGTGTTCTTCATGCCCAATCATTTCCAAGTTTGCCTACAAGTTGTAACTGGTCAGAAAACTAGAAATTCCTATCTAACAACATTATGAAAAAGACAGGAACAGTTCATGAAAGTCAAACATCATCCACATACAAGAAAAGCAAAGCAATAAATTTGACTGAGCTAATATTATCCAAGAACAGCATATTTCTTTTTAAAAATTAGCCCATCCAAACAGGAAGGTAACAGATTAAACAAGAACTAAATTCCAAAAAAAAAGGATTAAGAAATATAAAAGCATCTTCTATATTGATAAATGACTTTCCATTTAACCTGCCTGATTTAGAACTAAACACCCGATAAATATGAACTGACAATACTTCCAAGCGTTTAGATATGAACGCTGGGGGGGGGGGGGGGGGGGGGGGGGGGAAACGGGCAGGAAGGACAGATGCTCACCTGAGAAAAAAAAAAAAAGAGTCATATAGAGTCAGCACCTCAGCGCAGAAACAGACCTTTTGATCCAACTCATCCATGCCGACCAGATATCCAAACCTAATCTAGTCCCATCGGCACATATCCCTCTAAACCCTTCCTGATCATATATCCATCCAGATGCCTTTTAAATACTGTAATTCTACCAGCCTCCCCACTTCCTCTGGCAGTTTATTCCATACACGCACCACACTGAAACAGTTGCCCCTTAGGATCCTTTAAAATCTTTCCCCTCTCACCATAAACCTATGCCCTCTAGTTGTGGACTCCCCAACCCCAGGGAAAAGTCCTTATCTATTTATCAAATCATTCCCCTAATTACATTATAAACCTCTATAAGGTCACCCCTCAACCTCAGATGCTCCCGGGAACACAGCCACAGCCTATTCAGCCTCTCCCAATAGCTCAATTCCTCCAACCCTGGTAACATTCTTGAAAGGGTTCAGAAAAGATTTACAAGTTTCGCAACATCCTTCCTGTAGGAGGGAGACCAGAACTGCACACAATATTCCAAAAGTGGCCTAACCAATGTCCTGCATAGTCGCAACATGACCTCCCAACTCCGATACTCAACGCTCTGACCAATAAAGGTTAGCATACCAAACGCCATCTTCAAGATCCTATCTCCCGGTGACTCTGTCAAAGAACTGTGAACCTGCACTCCAAGGTCTCTTTGTTCAGTAACATTCCCCAGGACCTTACCATTAAGTGTATAAGTCCTGTTCCGATTTACCTTACATTAAACACCATCTGCCACTCCTCGGCCCATTGGCCCATCTGGTCAAGAATCTGTTGTACTTAGAGGTAACCTTCTTCGCTGTCCATGACAAACTTACTAACTATACCTCCTACGTTCACATCCAAAATCATTTATATACACGTGACACAAACAGTGGACTCAGTACCGATCCTCGGTAGCACACTACTGGTCACAGGTCTCCAGTATGAAAGGGAACCCTCCACCACAACCCTCTGTCTTCTACCTTTGAGCCAGTTCTGTATCTAAATGGTTAGCTCTCCCTGTATTCCATGAGATCTAACCTTGCTAACCAGTCTCCCAAGGGGAACCTTGTTGAATGCCTTACTGAAGTCCATATAGATGATGTTCACTGCTCTGCCCTCATCAAAAATCTTTGTTACTTCTTCAAAAAAACTCAATCAAGTTCATGATACATAATTTCCCACGCACAAAGTCATGCTCACTATCCCGAATCAGTCCTTGCCTTTCCAAACACACACAAATCCTGTCCCTCAGGATTGCCTCCAACAACTTGCCCACAACCGATATCAGGCTCACCAATCTGTAGTTCCCTGGCTTTTCCTTATCACCTTTTTTAAATAGTGGCATCACGTTAGCCAACCTTCAGTCTTCCGGCACCTCACCTATGACTATTGATATTCCAAATCGCTCAGCAAGGGGCCCGGCAATCAGTTCTCTAGCTTCCCAGAGTTCTAGGATACGCATGATCTGGTCCTGGGAATTTTCCCGTTTTTATGCATTTTAAAACAACCAACACTACCTCCTCTGTAATATGGATATTTTTCAAGATGTCACCATCTATTTCCCTACATTCTATATCTTCCATATTCTTCTCCACTGTAAACATTGATACAAAATACTCGTTTAGTATCTCCCCCATATCCTGCGGTTCCACATAGTCTGCTTTGCTATTCTTTGAGGGGCCCTATTCTCTCACTAGTCACTTTGTTGTCCTTAATATATTTATAGAATCCCTTTCAATTCTCCTTAACTCTATTTGTCAAAGCTATCTCATGTCCCCTTTTTGCCTCTGATTTTCATCTTAAGTATAGTACTATTGCTTTTATACTCTAAGGATTCACTTGATTTCTGCTGTTTCTACCTGACATATGATTCCTTCTTTTTCTTTACCAAAACCTCAATTTCTCTAGTCATCCAGCATTCCCTACACTTACTAGCCTTGCTTTTCACCCTAACAGTAAGAATGTGTATAGGGTATAAGCAGGAAGGGAAAGAGTTAAGTTCTGAGTTTTGTGAAACAAGAAATTCTGGTGAGCATGACTCATAAGAACTTAAAGTTAACAATGGCTGCTGGACTGCTGTTAACAGGTTAACAAGGTGGAAAAGTGTTCATTATATAGACCATTTAACAAGATGAGGTAGCATTCAGTATGTAACGTCAATTAATAAGTTGAAAAGTATTCATTATGTGAAGCCAGTTATTCATTGTGTAACAGCAGATATTTAATCTTTACTGTTAATGCTCGCTGATTGTCAAGGTCACCCAATTAATATAGATGTTACTTTATCTGGATGCTCCTTCCTGTAAAATGACTGTATAGTTCATTGAGAAACTGTTCTTCCAGAGAAGACCATGAACTCATGTCTCTATGGATATAGGTGATCATTTTCTCTCACCCTCCAGGGGCCCAGAATAAAGATGAAGAAGGTAAAACTACACTGCGACTGTGTGTCTTGCTTTGACTGAGGCCCGGGGCGGGAACAGGATGACAAGAGGAATATACTGTCTCTGGACTCTTGTTATCTCATTTTTGAAGGCTTCCAATTTTCCAGCTATCCCTTTACCAGTACATCTACCCCAATTGAAAGTTCTTGCCTGACGCCAACAAAATTGGCCTTCCTTCAATTTAGATCCGGTCTATCCCTTTCTATCACTATTTTAAAACTAATAGAGTTAGGGTCACTGGCTGCAAAGTGCTCCCCCACTGACACCTCAGTCACCTGTCCTGCCTTATTTCCCAAAAGTAGGTCAAGTTTTGTACCTTCTCTAGTAGGTACATCCACATACTGACTCAGATGTCAGATATGCTGATATCCAGAGGTATACCTTTATTATAAAGAATTAAGTTTGAAACCTGCTACAAATGTTATTAAATATTTTGTTTAATCAAGTTAAAGTGCAATTTGCTTCTCTGAGCAAACAACCAATGTAGTAGCAGTTCTTCAATAAGGCCTCCAAAAAACCTGAAACAGCATTAGATTTTAAAGGCATTTCAACTAAAATTTAAATTCAGGTGTGCTATCAAACCATATCTTTGAAGATCTGATTTATAGATGAAGAATAAAATAGAATCTTTTCCTTTCAGCACCCTTGCAACTTAATTGATATAAAATAAAACTCTTCTGAAACAATAATTAGTTTGGTGGCTTTTGACCATAGTATCCACCTCTCATTGAAGGAGTAAAAACAAACTTTTTAATATTGCATTCAAGGTTACACAGTCAGACCTAGTTCAACAGACTCTTCCAAACATGGAACAGGACTGGGTTTTTGAGCAGCAAAGGTTAAACACTGCAATTCAGTTGTGATAAGCAAACAATCTGCTTAGTTCAATAAATAGCTAACATTTAATGGTGCCTCTATGCCTGCAGAATGAAAGTAGATCAGTTGATTATATCATCGCTGTTTAAGGGACTCAAAAGAAATGGACTCTGTTGCATTCACCTATTTCAGATCAACGCCATTTCAAGTGTATTGAATTGACCATAAACTACTTTCAGAAACGAAGAATATCTATAGATATACATTCTTTTGCTATTGCCATTAATGTCACCAAACTGAAAGGCCAGCTCAACTTACCTGTTTTTAACCGTGATATTTTGAAGATTGCACTAGGCTTTTCATTACTTATAAATCCTAGCAACTGCCAAACTGGTGTTCCATCCTTGTCAGGATATGAGAAATACACAGATCCTCCTGTTCCGACAGGGAATGGTGCTGTCCCCAGCATAAAGACCACCACGTGATTGACATTCTCATAATCCGGAAGGTTAAACACAAATTTCCCTTCTGCAACTTGTTGTGCATCTGTTTGCACCTGAACCAGGGAGAAAAGCACTATTAGTAGGCAGAATTAAAACAAACAAAAGCCAAAAACATATTCCAACATATTCACAACAGCAAGAGCTAAGTACAGCATTAAAAAGATGGGTGACACAGATAAGCACATTAAAAACAGTTAAAATTTGGCATAAAGTTGAAGTGTTTCATCTCAAAGCTTTTTAAGCAGTATTTATGTCCTGTACTATCTGATGGAAAAGAAATACACATTTTCTTTTATATTTCATCCAAAAGCAAAGCCATGAGAGTTCAACAAATAGTTTGCTATTTTTGCAGTGTATATAAAATCAACTTAGGTTATCTCATTAATTTTGCTTAAAAGAAACAAGTTGGTCTTAGAGAGGATACTAAGCAAGTCAACATTCTTTTAAGATTCACAACAATGTCCAAGTACACAGCATCATGCAATATTTATACCACCGAAACCGGTTATCCAGCCGAACAGCCACTACATGAGCCTCTTACTATTAATACTCAAATACAAACTTTTGCATTTAATGATAGGGACAAAAACGGATTACTAGGTAGTCAGCATGGTTTTGTATGGGTGAGGTTTCACTAACTCGGCTGAGTTTTTTGAGGATGTGACTGAGGTGATCGATGAGAGTACTGCAATGGATGTGCACTAGAGAGGCTTTATGAAAACATTTGGCAAGGTCCCTCATGGTAGACTGATCCAGAAGATTAAGTCACTGGGAATCCATAGTGACTTGGTAAGTTGAATACAAAAATTGGCTTGGTAAAAGAAGATAAAGTAGTTGTGGGGGGGGGGGGGTGTTTTTTTGACTTGAAAGTCTGACCAATGGTGTTCCTCAAGGATCAGTATGAGGACCTCCATTGTTTGTAATGATTTGGATGAAAATGTAGGTGGCATGATAGGGAAGTTTGCAGATGACATGAAAGCGGTGAGCTGTGGGTACTGAGGAAGGTCATCAAAGCATACAGCAGGATATAGATCTAATGGAAAGCTGGGCAGAGAAATGGCAGGTTGAGTTTAATCTGGACAATTTTGACGTGATACAGTTTGGGAGATCAAATGCAAGAGGACAGTATACAGTAAATGTCAGGATTGTTGGGAGCACTGATATACAGAGGGAGCTTGGTGTGCAAGCCCATAGCACCCTGTAAGTGGCAACATAAGTGGACAAAGGTGGTAAAAGGTGTTGTATGGCATGCTTGCCTTCATTGGTCAGGAGTATCAAAGTTGGCAAGTCATGTTGCAGGCGGATAAACATTAGTTAGATCACATTTGCACTATTGTATTCAGTCTAGTCATCACTATAGCAATGAAGAGGCGGCTTTTTGGGGATGCAGAAGAGGATATTGCCTGGATTGGACTGTATTAGCTATCAGGAGAATTTGGACAAATTTGGATTGTCTTTGTTAGCGTGTTGGAGGCTGAAGGGCAACCTGTTAGAAATATATAAAAGTTTTGAAATACATGGATAGGGTGGATAGTCTCAGTCTTTTCCCTGGGGAGAAAGTGTCAAATTAAAGGTGCATAGATTTAAGGTGAGGGGTAAAAAATTTAACGAGACATGCAAGGTAAGTTATTTTACACAAAGTGGTAGGTGCCTGGAATGTGCTGTCACTGAGGTGGTCGAAGCAGTTATGATAGCAACATTTAAGAGGCATTTTGACAAACATATGAACAGGCAGGGAGTAGAAGAAAACATGCCTTGTGCTGGCAGATGGGATTAATTTAGAATGGCATCATGATCAATGCAACATGATGGGCCCCTGGATAGGGGGTTTCAATCTCCACTACCAGGAGTGGTTTAGCAGTACCACTAACACTCATCCAACTTGTTCCTAAATGGACATGACTGATTGTCTGAGTCTCTGATAGATGGTGAGGGAACCAAAAGTGAAAAATGTTGCGTGGCTTTGTCCTTACTAATCCACTTGTTTTAAAATGTATCCGGTCATTACAGTGCTAACGGGAGTGGCCACTGAAAAATTCCTGTAGATATGAGAGTTCAACTTAATATTAAGGATACCTCCATTATGCTGTGTTGCACCACCACCCTTTCCAAATGGGAACAGGCAGCAAATGGTATGACAAAACTAAGTAAATGTGTGGCCTTGTGGACTATCAACAGTTGCAAAATAGTTTTCAACCACAACTTGTAACCTCACAGCCAGCATATTCTCCACTCTATCATGACCAATCTAGGGGACCAACCCTAGATCAATTAAAAGTTCAGAACAGCATGCCAGATGCAGGACCAGGCATATGTAAAGATGAGATATCAACCTTCGAAGTCAGAACACAAAATATTTACATACCAAATAGTGGAAGTGGCAAGCAATAGACAGTGTTAAATGATCTCAAAACCAATGGATCATATCACTGCCTCATCTAGTCATGAAGAGTAACACAACTAACTGCAGGTGGCAACTTCACACATATTCCCAACTTCAGTGTTGGGATACCCCAACACATCAGTGCAAAGAAAAAACAACAAGGCTAGAGCATTTGCAACCATCTTCAGCAAGAAGTGCTGAGTTGATGATCCATCTAGAGCTGTTCATGAGTTCTGCAACATCATAGCTGCCACTCTTCTACCAATTCAATTCACTCCATGAGACATCAAAAAAATGCTAAAAACATTGGTACTGCAAAGGCTATGGGTCAGTACCATATATATGATACATCACACCATCTCGAACAAACCTCCTTCAAAACTGAAATCCTACCAAGAAGGATAAGGGAGGCAGATGCAAGGGAACATCGCCTGCAACTCATTTTGAACAACATACCATCCATACTTGGAACAATATTATCATTTCTTCAATGTAGCTGGATCAAATTCCTAATATTACTGTGGGTATACAGATACCACCGGTTCAAGACTAATTATTCAAGGGCAATCTCAGCACTAATTATTCAAGGGCAATTAAAGTTCCATAACCAACGCTGGCCTAGCCAGAGTCACCTGCCCAAATCATAGACTAAGTAAGTGTGGTTTAATCAAGTTTTTTTAAATAAGTCTACCATAGATTCTCTGTTTTTGAATTTTATTCCTCTAGAAAATAAAAACCCAAGTGTTTTATTTGCATTTGTTATGGTTGTATTAACATGCATGGCTAATTTTAATAATGTGAATTGCTACTTCTAGATCCCTTTACTACTTTTACCACATTTAGACCCATCTTTCATGGGAATGATGATTTCCTTATTCCTTGTACTGAAGTGCATGAACTTATTCCTACCTCTGGTTGAAACGGATTTGCTGTTTCATTAATCCAAATTGTTAATGCCTTGTATTGGTCAGTTGCCCTCAGTACCAACTGCACACCCAATTCTGTGTCATCTGCAGCATTTTCTTATTATTTCCAATACCAAAATCCAAATCATTTATATTATCTGATGAACAAAAGCAAATCCCATCCTTATGGAATACCACTTTCAACCTTCTATCAACGCTGTCATCAATCCACAAAACTATATCAGTTAGTAAAGGATTTGAATCCAAAGACACCATGTTATACAGAAAGAAAGGATGCAAATAGGCAAGGTTAATAGGCATAATTCTGCCAAATGGAATTTGATGTGATCTGAAATTGTCCACTTTGTACTCAAAAAAGTGAATAGTTTCTCAATGGTGAAGAGAAGCCTTTGCAGAACAAAGACACATGAGTCTATACACAAACCATAAAACATCAATGCTCAGCAAACAAAAGCAATCGAACTTTCTCACAAAATATTCAGCTTTGCCTCTAGGCATTTGGAATAGATAAAGGAGGAAGTTTTGTTGGATTAAAACTAGTGACATTGAGGGTTCACAATGACCAGAAACTGAACTGGAACAGTGACAAATATCCTGCCTACAACATCAGATCAGAGGCTCAGACATTGGTGGTAATAACACATCTCCTGACTTCCGAAAGCTTGTCCATCACCTATGCGACAGAAGCAGGAGTCTGATGGAATACTTTGCACATGGCTCCAACAACACTCACGAAGCTCAACACAACGCAAGGGCAAAACAACCCCATTTGATGCATCACTTTCATCATTAAAACTTGTATTTTAAGAATTTGAATTTTGAGCTCATAGCTTATGCGTTTCAGTCTATATGTTGATGAGTGTTTAATGGTATTCCCAAAGCCATTTTTTTTTTAAAAACAAATGTGTGCACGTGTGTGAGAGCGCACAAGCACTCCTAGGTGATGATGGGAAATTGTTTTCATTGTGAGAGCACCCGAGCTACAAATCTTCTCCCAAACTTTCATTGTGAGACTTTACAAGCAGTGTAATACTGAAGAGTATTAGCTTGCTTTCAGTTAGAAGGATTAGGAATTGATTTATTTTGCTTCAGGAGAAACCCATAGGTTGGAAAGCTTTTGGTTTCATTTTATGGAGGCCCTGGTTGAAGTCTGATATAACAAACAGCTTCTCCTGGAGAAAAGAGTTTGTTTAAAACAGTTAGACTTTCTAAAAGATATGGATTTGAGATTCAAAGTTCCATACCTTAAATGTTTTGTTAGAATCCTATACGGGTTATTCGAGGCTCTGAAAATATAAGCTCAGTGTGCGAATACTCATGTAGGAGACTATTAATCTCTTGAGACTGGGAATTGAAAGAAACACTTAAGTCAAACTGATTGCTGTGACAGGAGTCTTGTGATGCAGCAGTATGGTCCCTATCTCCAGTTCTAATCCCAGCAGTTCCAGAGATATGTTACAAGATACAAATAAGTTGATTAAAAATATAATTGTGATAGAGAAGGGAATACTGTCTGATGTTATGTAATAGTTCAGGATTAACAGGATTGCATTTTACCATGTGTTTTGAAATCTTTCAAGTCGTTATTTAGAAATACTTCGATTTATTCTGTTTTATCTTCATTTCTTCTGTGAAACAAACTTGTTGTATTGTTAAACCAATCTATAGCATTACACGTTTGTATTTCAATAAAAGACCACTTCACTAAATTTTTTTTAAAAAATATGATCTATCAAGTCAATTTAGTCTAAGATCGTAAGTGGTGGTTCACTTGGGATTCAAACATGCTGGATTTAAGAGGGATCAGTGTTTATTTTTATAAAAAGTAACAGGTATATGGCTGTTCCAGACACAAACAGCTGCACTGTGACAAAATTCATTGCATGGAATTTGAAGCTGCGGATGTTGCTTTCAGATTTCTTGAAGTGGAAGATTCAACAAATGACAATAGGTACAGGAGTAGGACATTTGGCCCTTTGACACAGCACCACCATTCATTATGATCATGGTTGATCATTGACAATCAGTATCCTGTTCCTGCCTTATCCCCATAACCCTTGATTCCACTACCTTTAAGAGCTCGATCCATCTCTTTCTTGAAAGTATCCAGAGACTTGGCCTTCTGGAGCAGAGCACTCCACACATCTACCACTCTTCTTCTCAACTCTGTTCTAAATGGCCTACCCCTTATTTTTAAAACTGTGTTCTGTTTCTGGACACACCCATCAGCGGAAACATGCTTCCTGCCTCCAGAGTGTCCAATCATAGAGTAAGAGAGATGTACAGCATGGAAACAGACCCTTAGGTCCAACCCGTCACGCCGACCAGATATCCCAACCCAATCTAGTCCCACCTGCCATCACCCAGCCCATATCTCTCCAAACCCGTCCTATTCATATACCCATCCAAATGCCTCTTAAATGTTGCAATTGTACCAGCCTCCACCACATCCTCTGGCAGCTCATTTCATATACGTACCACCCTCTGCGTGAAAAAGATCTCTTTTATATTTTCCCCTCTCACTCTAAACCTATGCCCTCTAGTTCTGGACTCCCCCACCCCAGGGAAAAGACTTTGTCTATTTATCCTATCCATGCCCCTCATAATTTTGTAAACCTCGATAATGTCACCCCTCAGCCTCCGATGCTCCAGGGAAAACAGCCCCAGCCTATTCAGCCTCTCCCTGTAGCTCAGATCCATCAACCCTGGCAACATCCTTGTAAATCTTTTCTGAACCCTTTCAAGTTTCACAACATCTTGCCCGCCATCAAGGTCAGGCTCACTGGTCTATAGTTCCCTGGCTTGTCTTTACCACCCTCCTTAAACAGTGGCACAACGTTTGCCAACCTCCAGTCTTCCTGCACCTCACCTGTGACTATTAATAACACAAATATCTAAGGAAGACAACCAGCAATCACTTCTCTAGCTTCCCACAGAGTTCTTGGGTACCCCTGATCAGGTCCTGGGGATTTATCCACCTTTAACCATTTCAAGATATCCAGCACTTCCTCCTCTGTAATATGGACATTTTGCAAGATGTCACCATCTATTTCCCTACAATCTATATCTTCCATATCCATTTCCACAGTAAATACTGCTGCAAAATATTCATTTAGTATCTCCTCCATTTTCTGAGGCCCCACACAATGGCACCTTGCTGATCTTTGAGGGTAACTATTCTCTCCCTAGTTACCCTTTTGTCCTTAATATATTTGTAAAAACCCTTTGGAAGTAACAAAGATGATTGATGAGGGCAGAGCAGTAGATGTGATCTACATGGACTTCAGTAAGGCATTCGACAAGGTTCCCCATGGGAGACTGATTAGCAAGCTTATATCTCATGGAATACAGGATGAACTAGCCATTTGGATACAGAACTGGCTCAAAGGTAGAAGACAGAGGGTGGTGGTGGAGAGTTGTTTTTCAGATTGGAGGCCTGTGACCAATGGAGTGCCACAAGGATCGGTGCTGGATCCTCTACTTTTTGTCACTTACATAAATGATTTGTAACCTTTTACGTCTCAATCAGATCCCCTCTCATCCTTCTAAACTCAAGCGTATACAAGCCCTGTTGCTCCAATCTTTCAACATATGATAGTCCCACCATTCTGGAAATTGACCTCGTGAACCTACGCTGCAGTCCCTCAATAGCCAGAATGTCCTTCCTCAAATTTGGAGACCAAAACTGTACATAATACTCCAGGTGCAGTCTCATCAGTGCCCTGTACAACTGAAGGAGGATCTCTTTGCTCCTATACTCAATTCCTCTTATGAAGGCCAGCATGCCATTAGTGTTCTTCACTGCCTTTTGTACCTGCATGCTTTCTTTCATTGACTGATATACAAGAACACCTCGATCTCGTTGTACTCACCCTTTACCTAACTTGATCTTATTTAGATAGTAATTTGCCTTCCTGTTCTTGGACCACACAGTTATCCACATTAAACTGCATCTGCCATGCATCTGTCCACTCACCTAGCGTGTCCAAGTCACCGTATTCTCATAACATCCTCCTCACATTTCACCCTGCTACCCAGCTTTGTGTCATCAGCAAATTTGCTAATATTACTTTCAATGCCTTCATCTCTATTATTTATGTATATTGTAAACAGCTGCGGTCCCAGCACCGAAACTTGTGGTACCCCACTGGTCACCGCCCGCCGCCCATTCTGAAAGGGACCAGTTTATCACTCCTCTTTGCTTCCTGTCAGTCAACAATTTTCAATCCAAGTCAATATCTTGACCCCAATACCATGTGCCCTAATCTTTCTCACTAATCTCCTGTGTGGGACCTTATCAAAGGCTTTCTGAAAGTCCAGGTACACTACATCCACTGGCTCTCCCTTGTCCATCTTCATATTTACATCCTCAAAAAATTCCAGGAGATTAGTCAAGCACAATTTCCCCTTCATAAATCCATGCTGACTCTGACCTATCCTGTTACTGCTATCCAATGGATTAGGTGAATTTTTGAGTAAAGCTAAACTGAGAGGCTGAGCATATAGATTCATGTAAAAGCAGGATTTTGTAAAGGTATGTTGTTTAAAGTAATTCTTTTAACATTTAGGTAGAAGTAAAGGAAACTTGAAAAGTGGGATGTCACAGCTGGAATTAGCGAAGATAGTTAAAAATGAAAAGACTGGAGTTAAAAGAAAGATGGAGACTAAGGAAACTTTGGAGAAAGAAAGCAGAGAGTAATAGAAAAAGGACATAGTTAGAAAACCTGAACTGAGAAGTGAAGAAAAAGAAAATCAGAGGGAGGTGGAATTAAAAACTTCCTGGGGTGATAATGATGATAGCCTACAGCATAGAAAACGTTTTCAATTCACAAAGATTTGGACTCGAGCATAACAGGTACAGTTAGTAAGTTTGCAGGTGACACCAAAATTGGAGGTGTAGTGGACAGCGAAAAGGGTTACCTCAGCTTACAACAGGTTCTTGATCAGATGGGCCAATGGGCTGAGAAGTGGCAGATGGAGTTTAATTCAGATAAATGCAAGGTGCTGCATTTTGGAAACACAAATCTTAGCAGGACCTATACACTTAATGGTAAGGTCCTAGGGAGTGTCCTGAACAAAGAGACTTTGCAGTGCAGGTTCATAGCTCCTTGAAAGTGGAGTTGCAGGTAGATAGGATAGTGAAGGTGGCGTTTCCTTTATTGATCAGAGTATTGAGTACAGGAGTTGGGAGGGCATGTTGCGGCTGTACAGGACATTGGTTAGGCCACTGTTGGAATATTGCGTGCAATTCTGGTCTCCTTCCTATCGGAAAGATGTTGTGAAACTTGAAAGGGTTCAGAAAAGATTTACAAGGATGTTGCCAGGGTTGAAGGATTTGAGCTATGGAGAGAGAATGAACAGGTTGGGGCTATTTTCCCTGGAGCGTCGGAGGCTGAGGGGTGACCGTATACAGGTTTACAAAAGTATGAGGGGAATGGATAAGATAAATAGACAAAGTCTTTTCCCTGGGGTCGGGGAGTCCAGAACTAGAGGGCATAGGTTTAGGGCGAGAGGGGAAAGATATAAAAGAGACCTAAGGGGCAGCTTTTTCATGCAGAGGGTGGTACGTGTATGAAATGAGCTGCCAGAGGATGTGGTGGAGGCTGGTACAATTGCATTTAAGAGGCATTTGGATGGGTATATGAATAGGAAGGGTTTGGAGAGATATGGACCGGGTGCTGGCAGGTGGGACTAGATTGGGTTGGGATAGCTGGTCGGCGTAGACGGGTTGGACCGAAGGGTCTGTTTCCACGCTGTACATCTAAGTCCTGGTTGAAGTTATGTACATGAAACAGCTTCTCCCAGAGAGAGAAGGGACTTCAAAAAGCTAGAAAATAAATTACCTCAGTGGAAGGATATTAGTTTGAAAGTTTCTGACCTGAAGTGAATGGTTAGAACCTTGGTGGGATTATTCTAGGCTGGGAAAGCTCAAAGATAAATTATATGAATATTCAAGGAAGAAGTTATCAAAATCTCAAACCACGAATTGAAAGAAACAGTTAAGTCAAAACTATGGATATGATTTAAAAAAGGAAATTCTCTCTGGTAGTTGAGTTTTGAAATGTGAAAGTGTGCAATAAATGAGATTGTATTTTATAGAGTGTTTTGAAATCTTTTTAAAATTAGTTATATGTATATAGTTTGAATTATTCTATTTTATCTTCATTTCTTTTGCACAATGAACTTTGTTTTATTGTTAAAACAGAATTTATGGCAATGGCAAGCTTGCATTTAAGTAATTGGCCACTTTGTTAAATTAAAAAAAAAATGATTCAAGAAGCCAGACCTCAGTTTGAGATCTGAGCTCCAGTAGTAACACCAGCTGGAATTATAAAAGATGCCATAATACTAACCACAGAGTAGGATGGAATATAAAGGAAAAATAAAAGGAGCTTGTCAAAAGGTACAACTAAAAATTATACAGACTAGAAAAATCAAATGAGCACATATAGCCTGGAAAAAGAATTCATTCAATGCTTTTGGAATAGTTTCTAAAACAGTATGTTTGGTGCTGACCAGACAGCAGTCTATACTACTCCAGGTTTTGCACAACAAGATATGATTAATGATTTGTGAGGTGCTCCTAAGAAGCAGCAATCAAAATATGATTAAATGTTAAATTTAGTTTGCAGGAGTAGATCTAAGATTAGTCATTTAAACTTAAACAAGGGCCCATTTGATTATGAAAGCAGAGTGACCTAAAATGAACTGGCAAATGAGGGTAGGTCAATAAAAATGTAGCGGCAAACACTTAAAGGGATATTTTAGAACACACTATAGATATATTCCATTGTGAGGAAAAACAATTATGGTGTAACTGCAACTAAACCAATTCAAGGTAACAATAAATTTGAAGAAAAGGGCTTATAAAAATGTCTGGCAGGTCACAAGTTTAATAAGGATGGAAAATTAGAGTGTAACAGAAACTGTTCGAAATATTTTAAAAAGTTAGGATTCTACAGATATCTAAAAAGGAAAAAATTTAAAGTGAACGTTGCCTTAGAGAGTGTGTCTAGGAAATCAATAATGGAAAGTTATAATGAGGGAACTGAATGAAACTGATATTTTACAACCTGTATGGCAAAGACCAATGTTAGTAACATGCCAGTAACGGCTGTAAGTCAGGAACTGGAAGGGAATGGGGAACTCAGTAATTACACTTTCCAGAGAAGTGGGACCAAACTGTTGACTCTGCAGGCTGACGAGTGCCCAGGTCTGACCAACATTGCCATTTCTTTCTTTTTCTTCTGTACAGACCTCCGAGGTCCATGCAAAGAACAAAGGAATAGTACAGCACAGAAACAGGGCCCTCAGCCCACCAAGCCTGCATGGACACATGATGCCTTTCTAAACAAGAAGCAACTTTAGGAACTAGAAGTCAATGCTGCGTTTGGCATCAGTGTCACAGCCCTGAAGTAAAATTGATCATGATGAACTTCATCCCAGGGTCTTAAAATAAGTTGCCAGTGAGATAATTGATATGCTGGTTTTCATTTTTCAGAGAAGGTTCACGAGAATGGAAGGGATGTTTGTCAAATTTGATGACACAAAAACAGTGAGGAAAGTAAGTTGGAAAGAAGACTAAAGAACGTTCAAAGATATGCAAATAGGCTATAAAACTGAATTAAGATTGGCAAATGGACTATAAAGAGGAAGTATGTAAAATTGTGAAGTTCGGCAGGAAGAATAGAAACAAAGCATTTTATCCAAACAATGAGAGTGCAGAGCTGAGACAAAAAAGGGATCGGTGTGTCCTAGTGCATAAATCACAAAATGTTTTCTGAAGATATAGCAAGTGATTAGGAAAGCTGGTAGATTAAAAACAGTAAATTCACCTCCAAACTTGATTTGGAATTATATCAAAGTTGCTTCACTGTCACTGTCCTCATAGTATGGTCGGTGTACCAATGCCACTGAATAATAATGGTGAAAGAGGACATCCCTGACAACAACCCCTGCCAACACTAAAGCTATTCCAACTTAAACCATTGGTGATCACCACTGCTTTGGGATCATCATATAATACTGAAACCCATTTAGTAAATATCTCTCAGATATCGAACCTTTCCAGTGTATAAAAAAAGATGTGGCCTTGTCTGCATCCCAAGGAGACAGCTAAACCCAGTATTGTTCCCTGTTGACAGGTTTGTATCATATTTAAGACCATTCTAATATTATTAGTTGACCTGCAGCCCATTATCAACCCTGTCTGGTCCTCTTTTATGATGGAGGGTAAGACCCTCTCCAATCTTAATGCTAACATTTTAGAAAGAATTTTGAAATCTACATT
This sequence comes from Chiloscyllium plagiosum, assembly GCF_037043375.1. Classification (NCBI taxonomy): domain Eukaryota; kingdom Metazoa; phylum Chordata; class Chondrichthyes; order Orectolobiformes; family Hemiscylliidae; genus Chiloscyllium; species Chiloscyllium plagiosum. The sequence continues at coordinate 63,136,652 of NW_028270144.1, forward strand.
TAGTAAGGATATGGGTCTATATGATGAGCAACCTTCTGGGGTTTTTCCCTTTTTAAGAATAAGAGAGATGTTTGCTTCTCTTAACGAAGATATGTTGACTATGTGAAGAATTATACATCTTTATGAGTGGCCCAGCCAGTTCACCTATAAATTCTTTATAGAATTCAGACTGGAATCTGTCTGGTCCAGGCACTTTGCCACTCTGAAGCTGCCTAACCACGTCGAGAACTTCCTGGGTTGTCAGGGGAGCATTCAAGATCGACACCTGCTCTGAGGTTAAGCCTGGAAGGGCCAAATTTTTAAAGAAGGATTCCATCTTCTCAGCTCTATCCTCACAGTCCTGCGATTTATACAGTTCAAAATAGAACTTTCAAAAGACTGTATTGATCTTTTTATGATCACTAGTCAGGGTACCAGCACTTTCTCTAATGGACGTAATGGCTTCCAGAGCCTTTTTCTTTCTAGTAAGGTATGCTGGGTATCTACCAGGATTGTCACCATATTCAAATAATCTCTGCTTTTCGAATAATATTTCCCTCTTTGTTGTTTGGCTAAGTGCGGTATTCAAGGCTGCCCTCAGGGCTGTGATCCTTTGTAGCTTAGTAATGGAAGGTCTGTTAAGATACGCTGTCTCAGTTGCGTTCAGGCGAGCCTCGAGCAGGCGATATTGCTCTCCCTTTTGTCTTTTCCGGGTTGCAGAATATGAGATGACTAAGCCTCGCACATATGCCTTAGTGGTCTCCCACATCATCGACGGGTTACTGGGCTGTACCTGAATTAATTTCCCAGAAGGTTTTGAATTCCTGTGAAAAATACTTTCTAAATTTGCTATCCTTCAATAAGAAGAGACCCATACACCAATGTCGGGGGCCTATTCCATCATCCTTAATCTTGACTTCCATATATACTTCGCCATGATCAGAAATAGCTATGTTACCTATTTTACAAGACAGTATGGAATTCAAAAGGGTCGAGGGGGCGAAAATCATATAAATTCTGGTATGGCACTTGTGTGGGTTAGAGTAGAAAGTAAAGTCTCTACCCTGGGTGTGAAGGCACTCCATACATCTACTAGCCCTAGCTCCTCATTCAGATCCGCCAGTTGTCTAGATCTCAGAGATATACCCAGAGCTCTTAGGTATTCTATCTGTCTCTGGCTCCATAATACAGTTAAAATCTCCTATAACTGTACTGCAGACTCCATAAGCCATCAACTTAGAGAATGCTTCCGATACAAATTTAAAGGGATGCACCGGGGAGCAAGAGAGATTCAGAATTCCATATTGCTCTCCATGTATTAGGGCTTTGATCAATATATAGCATCCAGACTCATCTTCTATCTGGCTCAATATTTGGAAAGGAAGATTCTCCCGAATAAGAACGGCTACTCCCCTTTGAACTGAAAGATGACAAAAAAAGGTCTGATCAAATCTGCCCTATTGTAGCTTTAAAATGTTCTTTGTCAAGTAAATGTGTCTCCTGTAAGAGAAATGCATCGACCCTTTCTTTTTTGAGACTTGATAAAATCTTTTTCCTTTTGATTGGTGAATTACTCCCCTTGACATTCCAGGTGCACCACCTAAGCGAATGGCTAGCCATAATCATCCAGGCAAGCCCGAGATCCCCCAGGAAGAACACCACTCAGAAAACCTTGAGTAAAGACCGTAGTAAATTCACAAATACAAGAATTCGTTAAAACATTGAAACCAACACAATCAAAAGCTATTCCTAAGTAAAAACACAACGCAAAACATATTTGAAAGGAGACTTTCCCCCTCGATAACCCCACCATAACCTTTCCTAGCATGGGCCCTGCCCTCAGCCCCGGCATTATAAAGTGAAATAGACAAATTCAAGTATTTTATGAAACCAAAGTTAAAAGTAAGTAACTCACCTCCCCCCCACACCAACACCTGGGTGCGTTTAGCAAACAGTACAAAATAGAAGTATATAAAATGACAATCCTGGCGAGTATTAGGCAACTAAGTAAAATGAGAAAAGAGGAAAACCCCACTCTTAAGAAAAGGGCGAAACAAAAAAAACACTCCTTGCCCACAAATCAAGTAAGCCACGCGAACTATAAAAAGGAAACCAAAGGAAGAGTAAAGAACAAGCCCCCCCCCTCCAGTGTAAGATGAAAAAAAGGAAAAAAGGAGGTAAACAAAGGGGGGGGGGGGGCGGCAAAATAAAGTCATTATCCATATGGTTTGGATCCTGCAGTCTGTTTAAGACAGTCCAAGAATTCTTTTACTTTTCTAGCGAGACAAAGTTGTAAACGGATCCTCCATGGCTGAAGCGCAGCGTTGCCGGATAGCGCATAGAATATTAGATATTTACGTCTCTCAGACGCTTCATTTCATCAAATGCCCTCTTCTTGCGGACCACGGCTGGAGAGAAGTCCTGAAATAACATTCTGGAACCCTTGTGCATCATGGCCTGGGGATCCTTCCCCAAGACTCTGGAGGCTTCCAGGGGCATTTATTTTTCTTCATAGCACTGGAGTCAGATTAGAACCAGGCAGGGGCACTGGTCCGACCCAGGCTTATGTATAGCAACCCAGTGGGGCCCACTCCATTCGCACCCGGCCCGGTCCCAATTCCAACTTCAATAATTGTGGGAGCCATCGCTCCAAAGAGTCTACAAGCTGGCCTTCCTCTTCCCGTTCCGGAAGGCCCAGCAACCGAATATTTTTCCAATGGCCCCGATTATCAACGTCGTGAATGCGCTCCTCCAGGGTCCGGATTCGCTGCTCGAGAGCCTGGACCTGACCTACAGACAACTTGGCAGCCGTCTCCAGGGCCGCAGCCCGTTGCTCTGCCCCTCCGACATGCTGCTCAAGTTTTTCAATTTCTCGGTCATGCTTCTGCAGCATGACTGAGATTGACTCCCACCTGGACTGGGACTCCTCAATAAAGGCATCAATCTTCTCGTGAAGTTTGGTGATTCCGGGGAGCAGACGCACCTCCGCAGGTAAGTCCCCCGACGTGGCTCCAGACGTCCCTGCTGCGACAGGAAGGTGTGGGGGATAGGTCCCTGCCTGTTGCAAGCTGCAGGAGTTTTTGCCCTTAGTCATTTTAGAAACAACACCAAACTATCCAAGCTTGATGTAAAATGACTGATTACGCTGGGCAAAAGCTATCTTAAATGATTTAAAGGGTGAGGTGAAGGCGGGTGCCCCACTTTGCCAGAGTCTTAGGCAGAGTACTACAGACTCCGACTTGCTGGGTTGTCGCCATCTTGGATCTCCCGCAATTCAGCTACATATATCTTTAACTCTTTGACAAATTTGTTAAAGTTGCTGAGGTTCATTACGGAACAGAGTAAATGGGAGGGAAACTGAAGAATTTGGTGGGAAAGCTCAAGACACTTACATATTCAGAATTTAACAAGTGTTTCATTTTACGTGTGCCATTATACCAGGCCATGACAATGTTGAATGATGTGAATTTTCACGATTTCAATGAGCCTTTGACATGTTAAATTTTCATACCATTATGTATAAATGAAATTTACTACCAGTAATTCATTCTTGTTTCTCTTGCTTTTATCTGGTAATTACCTTTACCGTAATTCATTGTTCTTCTTTACCCGGGATTAGCTGAGGGATCAAATCAACTTCTGCTAATAATATGCCATGTTGTGAACTGCAGCATGAATTTCAGCCCCTCAAAACTGTGTAATAGTCAACCATATAAACTGAACCTTTAAAAACAGTCTAAAAAAATTCGACTTTTACATGTGTATACATGGTATAGAAGACAGGTTCCACGAACCTATAGTGTATACCCTTGAATTTAGAAGCTTTATCAAATTGGTACTGTTAAAACAATATGACTCAATAAAGGAGATACAGAAAAATTCTCCCTTTTAATGATGAAATCAAAAACTTGTAGGCAATCCCTATCTCCGTTCAACAAACTGAATACATTACATTAAAAATACTAAATAAATACAAGCTGCAGTTTACATTAGATTACTTACAGCGTGGAAATAGGCCCTTCGGCCTAACAAGTCCACACCAACCCGCCAAAGCGTAACCACTCAGGCCCATTCCCCTCACACTACAGGCAATTTCGCATCGCCAATTCACCTAACCTGTACATTTTTGGACTGTGGGAGAAAACCGGAGCACCCGGAGAAAACCCACGCAGACACAGGGAGAATGTGCAAACTCCACAGTTAGTCGCCCGAGGTGAGAATTGAACCCCGGGTCTCTGGCACTGTGAGGCAGTAGTGCTAACCACAGTGGTTCTTCAATACCTAGATAGATTTGTGTCAATATTGGGGTTCTTTATGGTTTTTCTTTACATTTGTGCTTTGTGCAAATGATTTTAGTATTAAAACATAACTTGTAACTACTTACTTTTGCCCGTCCTTGTTTCCCACTAAGGTTAATCAAAATATTTCAAGATGTATTCAAGAACAGAGAGAAACATTACACTTCAATTTTGATTGTCTTACAAAATAATAGTATTGTGCTGGACTATACGTTAACCAATTTTGTCGAATTTTAGAAGTCAAAGTAACTGCAAAATCAGAGCTGTAAAGTAAAAATTGCTGAAATATCCTCAAGTCGTGCAACCTGCACGTCACATAATACAACTTGTACTCATAAAGCACTTAAAGTTTAAAAAAAAATTCAAAGACATGTCACAGAAGCATAATCAAAACAAGTCAAAGAAGGATAATTGGAGTAAAATCTTAGTGGTAGCTTTTAAAAAGTATGTCAATGAAAGTGTTGGAGACAAGAGAGATTTGGGGGAGGGAACACCATACTGATGACCTAAGTCAGTGCTTATCAAGTCTTTTCCCACTGTGACCCCATTTCAGAGCTTGAAAATTGTTCTAAACCCCAGTACACAGTGAAGGAAGGGAGAAGACATCTGGGAGCAGCAGAAGGATCACTCTTAAGTTTGTGACCCCACAAGGTCTTGAAGCATGGTCTAGATAGTTGAAAATACATTTGTCAATGAAGAGGTGAAAGAAATTGGCAAAGCACAAGTGATTCTCAAATACCAAACACCTATCCATCCCCAATTTTAACCACTCTACCACTAAGTTACCAAGCCAACCACCCCGTGGCTCAACACTTTAACTCCCCCTCCCACTCCACCAAGGACATGCAGGTCCTTGGACTTCTCCATCGCCAGACCATAGCAACACGATGGTTGGAGGAAGAGCGCCTCATCTTCCGCCTAGGATCCCTCCAACCACAAGGGATGAACTCATTTCTCCAGTTTCCTCATTTCCCCTCCCCCCACCTTGTCTCAGTCAAATCCCTCGAACTCAGCACCTCCTTCCTAACCTGCAATCTTCTTCCTGACCTCTCCGCCCCCACCCCCACTCCAGCCTATCACCCTCACCTTGACCTCCTTCCACCTATCGCATTTCCAACGCCCCTCCCCACCTTTTATCTTAGCCTGCTGGACACACTTTCCTCATTCCTGAAGAAGGGCTCATGCCTGAAAAGTCGATTCTCCTGCTCCTTGGATGCTGCCTGACCTGCTGCGCTTTTCCAGCAACACATTTTCAGCAACTTTTCAGATGTCCAATACCTAGGCATTGTAAACGCTCCAAACTTCACTGGCTCCCTACTACCATCCTCAAAACATCGTTGACTTTTTTTCAATCAACCATCATTAATATTTTTTTCATGTCGTCCAGTGCAAAAATTCTGCTTAATAATGCTCCCGAGAAGTAATTTGTTAAAGACAGCTATAAAAATACAACTGTTGTTTTGGAGGCAAACCTCATGGCCAGGATGAGATGGAAGATAGTCTGAGGAGAAAAAAAAGGAAATAAGTGAAGGATAGATGCCAGAGTAAGCAAGAGGGACGGGGTAGCAGCTGAAGGGGTTAGAATAGACACTCTCTCACCTAGTAACTAAGAAGTCCATGAGTTTGTGTTCTTTCAGGTAGTCTGGGCATCATTAGCAATGCCAACATTTGTTGTCCATGTCGAACTGTCCTTGAACTGAATGACTTCCTAGGCTATTTTAGAGCACAATTAAAAGTCAACCACATTGCATGTTTGATGTCACATGTAGGCAAACCAGGTAACGATGGCAGATTTCCTTCCCTTATGGACATTAGAGAACTGAGGAAGGGGTTTTTCCCGAAACGTCGATTTTACTGCTCCTTGGATGCTGCCTGAAGTGCTGTGCTCTTCCAGCACCACTAATCCAGAATCTGGTTTCCCGCATCTGCAGTCATTGTTTTTACCTAGAGAACTAGATGGACTCACTATGTCAAGTTTTTAAATGCCAGACTTTAATTGAATTTAAATTGCATGGCTGCTACAGGCCTCTGCATTACTCCTTGAATTTATTAGAGGACGAAGTACACAGGGGTACTTGTGAGAAAGCTTCTCTTACAAACTAAGCCTTATCTTTGCATTCCAGGATGATCTTGACAACTGGGCGGTAGGAACAGGGTACAGTCATAAAAGCCGGAGTAGTACTTAATGTAAAGTAGTCAGATTAGCCCGTGTGGATATCAAAAACGGACACTTTAAAATCTGCACTAGTTAGGCTAGACAACACAAAAATGGGACCGTAAGAGACCCAATGTAACAAACATATGTTTCTTTTAGATACTTGGATCAAGCATTTCACAAGAAGTCTGAAAAAATATATAAAATTAATTACAAATCAAAACACTGCCGATGCTGGATAAATGAGAACAGAAATTGCTGGCATTACTCAGCAAGCAGGTGAATTACTAGACCCGCTGAGTACTTATCGCATTTTTGTTTTTTTTAAATTGAACTCATCGATTTTTTTAAGCCTCAAAACACAACTTTCATTCACTTCTTATGGACCCAAAAGCATTACTTCGCTTGCGGCACCTACATGCGTTTAAAATGAAAACTACTAAATCCCAAACATACATTTAAGATGCATAAGCGCCAACTCAAAATAAACTTACCAACCGACCCGCAACCAGGCACCCGAACATTGTCTCACCAAATATGCCGCCCCTCTCTGATCCGAGCCCAGCTCTCGCCAATCTCTAACATGTCACATATCCTTCTGCCGTCCCCAGCCGCCGCTGCTGGTGCCGCCGCCGCCGCCGCCGATTGAGCTGAGCAGAAGTTTCTGGAAACCTCAATACGCAGCCGCCATAAGGACCGCCCTTTCACCCGGAAATAATTTACGCAGCTGCCAAATACAGCAGCAATGGAGGAGCAGATTTATGGTGTGCAAACTTTGCGTCTTGTCTTATCTTATCTATGTCTGCATTGATTGTTACTTGCGCACCCAAAACAGTTATAGCCAGTAAATTTAAACAAATTGTACTGATTTCGTTGACATTGAAAGTTTATTTTACTTGATTTTAGCTTGCCAGCTAAACATTTCGGCTAAAAATTGCACTGGAAAGCACTCTCCTTAAGTCGACTGTAGTTCGGTGCACGTTGTTTTGTAAAGTTCTCTGTGTCGCACTTGTAAACATTAGGTTTTTGGTTGTAAAGATCGCTATTTTGCAAGGTTGTGCATTAGCCTGGTCGATTGGCTAACCGAAACGGAATTCATCCTGATCCCCTCTTTCGGGTTACGGTTTGTCACATAGATTTCCAAGTGTTAAATGCTTGGAGAAATAAATAAGATTTAAAGTTGTTGCCCTGCCCCTCTTTCAGGCAGCGAGCTCATGACCACATACTGAGTGAAACAATGCCTTCAATTCTTTTTAAATTTTTCCTCCAGTTAATTTAAATCACGTAAATCTTTCCGATATTGTTTAACTTAAGACTTCAACTAAATAATGGTTACTAATTACGATAAAATGCACTTTTAAAATAAGAGAAATAATCATAAAATAATAAATAAAAAAGTGGGGGTCACGTGGAGGAGAGAAAGTAAATTAAAGATAAAGAACAAGACTCGTGCAGGATAATGATATCAGGATAATGATAATAATAAGCAGCGTCTGACAGTAAGTGATAGAATGTGTAAAACTAAAAGTACACCAGCCAATAGAAATAGAGTTTGATGGTAAAAGGATTTAACTAAAGGTCCTGTGTTTGTTATAAATGTCATAAAGTGGATGAATTAATAACATAAATAGAAATAAATATTTATGTCATTTCAGATTTGCAGCTGGAAGGTGATCAAGACTGGAATTTCATATTTTGAAAGGACAGGCAGCTGAAACAGTGATAGGGTAGTTCTGTTAATTAAGGACAACATTAGTTCAGAAGGTCAAAATGTACAAATTAGTTCACATAGATATAGTAAGAGGTGAGAACCTGAAGGATCATGACTGAGGTACATAGACTGAGAATGTTTCCTCATTGGGAGAATTTGAAACTAATGGTTTCACTACTTTAAAGTTAGGAATCACCCATTTAAATCAGACAACAGGCAATTTTCTTTTCTCTCAGAAGTTACTGAGTACTTGGAACTCTCTTCGTAAAGGCAGTGGAGACAGGGTATTTGAAACTCTTTTGAGGTAGAGGTAGACAAGTGATTTTTAAGTAGGTGGGTGAAAGATTGAGTAGTAGATGGAAATACAGGTTTGAGGTGACAATCAGATCAGCCATGATCATATTTAATGGCAGAGCAGGCTTGAGGGGCTGAACAACGTGCCTACTTCATATATAACAGTATGGTTGCCAGCAGAGGAGTTCAATACTGAAAATACGATAAGTGTAAGGAAACAGAATTAATTAATGGTCTCAGGAAAAAAAAGCCTCTATGCAACAGAACTAAACTTACACTCAGCTTGAGTCTCAGAAGTGTGGGTCTAAGATTGTCTTAAACTTAAAAGGCAATTACAAGTGTACTGCAAAAATATCTTAATAATAAGGAAACAAAGAAGCATTTAAGCAACTATTTAACTTAGGAAAGATACATTCCATTAAGAAAGCAAACTCTGAGAAGAGGACACCATCATAACTAAGGAAGTTCTGGATATGTTAAATTGAAAGAAAAAAAACAAATACTATGAAGATTATTCATAAGGTCATAAGATTGGACAGATGTTAAAAAACAAAAAAAAAAAGAACTTAAGTCAGAGATAGAAATATATAAATAGGTGGCCAGAGTTTCTACAAACAGATGTGGCCAGTGACAATGTTCCTAGCTCTGGCAAAGATGTCCCAGGTTCAAGTCCCATCTGCTTTAAGGTGTATGATGATGCACTGCAACAGTTTTTTTTTGTGATAAGAAGGTAACAAGTAACTAAAGTGGAGGCTAATCTCTTAAAGGGAGAGACTGGGAAATAAAAAAAAAAGTAGAAGTGTTTAACAGATATTTTGGATCTCTTCACTGCAGGAGCCAAAAAAAACTGCCCAACATACTTGAAAATCAGCGAAGATGGAGGAACTTAAAACAATTACATTTATCAGGGAAACACGAGGAATAGTATAATGCAAGCTAACAAGTTTCTTGTACCTAATGGCCAGTATCTTAGGGTATTAAAAAAAATGACTGCAGAGAAAGTGTCGCCCCATTTCCCCCTTCAGTCAAAGCAAAATGCTCAGAGATGCAGTAGAGTTTTACCTCCTCCATCTTTATTCTTGTCCCTGGAGGGAGAGACAGCAATTGTCCATGTGCACAGAGACATGAGTTCTTGGTCTTCCCTGAAAGAGCAGTTTCTCAATGAACTATATAGTCATTTTACAGGGAGGAGCATCCACATAAGGCAATATACATATTAGTTGGGTGAAAGAATATCAATAGCCTAGACAAAGCCCTTTACTGTTATACAATGAATGTTCTTAACCTTGTTAACTGGATTCATACAATGGATGCTTTTCCCCTTATTAGCTGATCTTGCATACTGAATACTTCCAATATTGTTAAATGGCTCTATATAATGACTGCTTTTCTATCTTGTTAACCCATTACCCTTGTCTCCAGCACCCCATTATTACCTGCAAGTTCTTATCTGATCTGAGTCATGCTCTGCTGAACCTCTTATTCCACAAAACTCAATTTAACTCTTTCCCTGCCTGCTTATATCCATACACATTCTGATTAGGAGATGCATTGCTTGGGATATTGCAAAATTCGCTACATTCAGGAACAGTTCCAGCAGCTCATCACAAATGTAACCCTTCTATTCAACGAAGGAAGGTAACAGACAACAGTAAACTAGGCCAGTAAACCTAGTGAGTCAAAGAAAAATGCTGGAATTCATAAAGGAACTTGAGTTCCTTTGGCAAGGATTCTGTGCCTGCAGGAAATGCCCCTCAGTGGGCAAATCACACCTTTCAGTCCAGTAGCAAGGTCTAATATTCGAATACTGAGGTCCCATTCACCGCATATAGAGAGATTGGATCATAAACAGGAAGCAGAGAATAAGGATAATTGAGTAATATTTATGATTTGGAGGTGCCAATGTTCGACTGGGGTGTAGAAAGATAAGCAAAGAGGAGACATGAGAAGTTGTTGGCAGATAGGATCAGGGAAAACCCTAAGCTTTCTGTGAGGAATAGAAGAGATAAAAGAATGACTGCACTAAGATTAGGGCCAATCAAAGACAGTAGTAGGAAATTGCGCATGGAGTCAAATGAGATAGATGTAGAGACAGCCCTAATAATTGTAGACCAGTGAGCCTTACTCCAGTTGTGGGTAGTGTTGGAAAAGGTTATAAGAGTTAGGATTCATAATCATTTTGAAAGGAATAAGTTGATTAGGGATAGTTGACATGGTTTTGTGAAGGGTAGTTCGTGCCTCACAAACCTTATTGAGTACTTTGAGGTGACCAAACAGGTGGATGAGGGTAAAGTCGCTGATGTGTATATGAATTTCAATAAGGTGTTTGATAAGGTTCCCCACGGCAGATTATTGCACAAAATATGGAGGCATGGGATTGAGCATGATTTAGCGATTTGGATCAGAAATTGGCTAGCTGAAAGAAGACAGAAGGTGGTGGTTAATGGGAAATGTTCATCTTGGAGTTCAGTTACTAGTGGTGTACCGCAAGGATCTGTTGTGGGTCCACTGCTGTTTGTCATTTTTTTTAAGAAACCAGGCTATAGTCCAACAGACTTATTTGGAAGCACTAGCTTTCGGAGTGCTGCTCCTTCATCTGTTAGTTATCGACTGATGAGGGAGCAGAATGCCAAAAGCCAGTGCTTCGAAAAAAACATGTTGGACTTTAATCTGGCATTGTGTGATTATTAATTGAGTAATTTTTAGGTTTGCAAGTTGTTGAGCGGTGTAGCATGGGGATCAGTGCTGGGCCTGATCTTCTACAAGCGATATCAATTACTTGGTTGAATGAAATTAAATTTGCTGATGACATAAGATAGACATAAAGTGAATTGTCAAAGAGTATAAAGAGTTGACAAAGGGATTTTGAGTAAGCAGGCAAAGAATTGACAGAGTATAAATGGAAAAACAAACTTCTCCACTTTGTTAGGCGGAATGGACAAGTAGTCTGTTATTCAACTGGCATGAGATAGCCGAACTCTTAAGATTCTAGTATATTAATCATAAAAGGTTAGTGTACTGGTACAGCAAGTAATTAAGAAGTCAAATGGAATGTTGGTGTTTATTGCAAGGAAAATAATTTAAAATGGGAAATTGTTGCTTTAGCTGTGAAGAGCATTGGTAAAGCTGCATTAATGCTGTTTTTGGTCATAGAGTCATAGAGATGTACAGCATGGAAACAGACCGTTCGGTCCAACCTGTCCACACCGACCAGCTATCCCAATCCAATCTCGTCCCAGCTGCCAGCACCCGGTCCATATCCCTCCAAACCCATATTCATATACCCATCCAAATGCCTCTTAAATGTTGCAATTGTACCAGCCCCCACCACATCCTCTGGCAGCTCATTCCATACACGTACCACCCTCTGCATGAAAAAGTTGCCCCTTCGGTCTCTTTTATATCTTTCCCCTCTCACCCTAAACCTATGCCCTCTAGTTCTGGACTCCCCAACCCCAGGGAAAAGACTTTGTCTATTTATCCTATCCATGCCCCTCAATTTTGTAAACCTGTATAAGGTCACCCCTCAGCCTCCGATGCTCCAGGGAAAACAGCCCCAACCTGTTCAGCCTCTCCCTATAGTTCAAATCCTCCAACCCTGGCAACATCCTTGTAAATCTTTTCTGAACCCTTTCAAGTTTCACAACATCTTTCCGATAGGAAGGAGACCAGAATTGCACGCAATATGCCAACAGTGGCCTAACCAATGTCCTGTCCAGCCACAACATGGCCTCCCAACTCCTGTACTCAATACTCTGACCAATAAAGGAAAGCACACCAAACACCTTCTTCACTATCCTATCTACCTGCGACTCCACTTTCAAGGAGCTATGAACCTGCACTCAAAGGTCTCTTTGTTCAGCAACACTCCCTAGGACCTTACCATTAAGTGTATAAGTCCTGCTAAGATTTGCATTCCCAAAATGCAGCACCTCACATTTATCTGAATTAAACTCCACCTGCCACTTCCTGCCATTGGCCCATCTTGTCCAGATCCTGTTGTAAGCTGAGGTAACCCTCTTTACTGTCCACTACACCTCCAATTTCGGTGTCATCTGCAAACTTACTAACTGTACCTCTTATGTTCGCATCCAAATCATTTATGTAAATGACAAAAAGTAGAGGGCCCAGCACCGATCCTTGTGGCACTCCACTGGTCACAGGCCTCCAGTCTGAAAAACAACCCTCCGCCACCACCCTCTGTTTTCTACCTTTGAGCCAGTTCTGTATCCAGATGGCTAGTTCTCCCTTTCTCGAAGAAAATGATTACATTAGAGGAGGTTCACTTGACTGATTTTGTGGCATAACAAGGTCATCTTATGAGGAAAGGTTTTAGCAAGGTAGCACAAGTTTAGAAGAATGAGGTGATCTTATTGAAGCAAATATCCTGAGAGAACTTGGTGTCAGTGCTGAGAAGATATTTCCCCTTGTGAGGCAGTCGAGAACCAAGGGTCAGAGTTTATAAATTAGGTTTCTCCCATTTAAGATTGAGTTAAGAAAGCATTTTTCTCTTGCAGGTTGTCAATCTGTGGAATTCTGTTTCCAGAGTAGTGCAAGCTGATCCATTGAATTTCTTCAACAAGAAATATAGGATTATTGGGGGTAAACAGGGAAGTTGAGATCCAATTCAGTTCAGCTATGATCTACATAAGATGCTCAAGGTATTGGATGACAAACCTCTGCTATGCCTTGTTTCCCTGTGTTTAGTATAGGGAACTCATCGGAAAGAAGTGCTGAGGTGACCTACATCCACACCCTGGATTTGCAGTGGTATTGGCAACACCACCATCATCATTCCCTGTTTATTACCAAGCCAGTTATCAAAGTCTTGCCTTAAATCACATGATTATGGGTTCAATTTGCACTCCATGGCAAGTACCATCTTTTGAATGAGACATTAACCAAATTCGGAGGTGCCGGTGTTGGACTGGGGTGTACAAAGTTAAAAATCACAACACCAGGTTACAGTTCAACAGATTTATTTGGAAGCACTAGCTTTCTGAGCCCAATTATCTACTTACATTTTTCTCACATTCTTCTCTCCATAGCAACATTCAAACTCCTGGAACCATAGGCACAAACAGAATTCAGAGAACATGCAACTGAACAGGCAGATTCTTGAACTGATCTTTGGGCACAAGGGAACAAAGGAGCTGATGAGTGCAGCCTTGAGGAGCCATATGGTCTCCTTCAACTATATTATGAGGTCTGTCCTACAAAGAACTCTGCTGAAACATTTGCTAATTAATCCAAGTTTAGGTCAGCATTTATGGTGTTTTACATTATCAAGACAGAGTCGATTAGTTAAGACTGAGATGAGGAACAAGCTCTTCCCTCAAGAGAATTGAGAATGTTTAGTCATGGAGATGTACAACACAGAAACATAACCCTTTGGTCCAACCCATCCATATATTCGAACTTGATCAAGTCCCATTTGCCAGCACATGGTCCATATCCCTCTAAACCCATTCATTTGCCTCTTAAATGTTGCAACAGTACCAGCCTCCACCACTTCCTCTGGCAGCTCATTCCATACATGCACAACTCTCTGCATGGAAAGGTTGTCCCTTGGGTTCCTTTTACATCTCCCCACATCAGGGAAAAGATCTTGCCTATTTACCCTATCCATGCCCTTCACTCCTCAGTCTTTGGCGCTCCAGAGAAAACAGCCCTAGCCGATTCAACCTCTCCCTATAGCTCACTCCTCCAACCCTGGCAACATCCTTGTAAATCTTTTCTGAACCCTTTCAAGTTTCACAACATCCTTCTAATAGGAAGACCAAAATTGCATGCAATATTCCAAAAGTGACCTAACAAATGTCCTGTACAGCCGCAACATGACCTCCCAACTCCTATACTCAATACTCTGACCAAAAGGAAAGCATACCATACAGCTTCTTCACTTGGGTGGAGACCTTATTCCTTATGGAAAGTATAGTTTCAGCATTTATTCCTAAAGGAGTAAAAGTAAAAGGTATTGCTGCAACTGTACATGCAATTAGAGAGACCACACCTGGACCACATAGAATTTTGTTCCACTTACTGTGTGTTTCAAGACATCCAATACCACCACTCTGTTAAATGGACATTTTTCAAGATGTCACCATCTTACTGGAAGGATATATTGCTTTGGGGGTAGTTCAGAGGAAATTCACTCGATTGATTCCAGAGGTGAGGGCTTTGTCTTATGAAGAGAGTTTGAGCAGCTTAGACCTATACTCCCTGGAGTTTAGAAGAATGAGAGGAGATCTGATTGAAGTAGATAAAGATGCTAAAAGGGATTCACAAAGTAGACATGTTTCCTCGTGAGACAATCTAGTGCAGAAGATCATACTTTTAGATTAAGGGGTAGAAGATTTTAAAACAGATGATATGATGTTACCTCTTCCCAAAGAGTCATGAATCTGTGGAATTGAATACCCCCAAAGTACAGCGGATGCTAGGTCATTGAGAAAAAATTGAGGAGGTAGACAGCTTTGTATTCAATAAGGGGCTGAAGGGTTATGAACAGCAGGCAGGAAAGTAGAGTTGAAGCCAAGATGAGATCAGTCATGATTGTATCAAACGGCAGAGCAGGCTCAGAGGCTGAATTGCCTACTCCAGCTATAATGGCATAGGGGATAAAAAAAAGTGTTTGATGCTAATTAGTCATGATAACGCAATGCCAGCTGTTATTTAGAGATCTAACTTAAACAGTTATTAATTGAAAATAAAATGTATAAACCATACTTTAAATTTAACCAACATAAAAAATATTTATTGACAATAGAATAAAAGCAACAGGCAGCACAAAGGGAAAAAGTCAACTACACAGTACACTTTAGCAGATACACACAAAGTTTCATTGACAATACGATTGGGAAAATGAGCTGAGAAAATATCAAATGTCACTGGTGCACAGAGTATGCTAAATTCAGTCATTTTGGAACATGATTAATATTGTTTATCGAAGTCGATCCCAGCGCCAGATGGTTGCATCATCACATACAGCGATAAGAATACTGCTATCTCTGCTAAAACTGGTTTGTCGTATGGCTGCAGTGCATTTTGGATAAGCCAACGTTGTACATCTAAAAAAAAAACACAATTATAATATAAAATAGCTGAAAGCTTAATTACAATATCAAAAAGGTGCAACAGTCAACAGTGCTGGTATTTGCAAAAGCTAAGTTAGGAAATATACCTGGTTCTCTCCAGGATCTAAGCTCTAATTTCAGCTGGACAAAAATTATGACATTCCCTTACTCAAAATTCTAGAAGATCTCAGCTTCAAATCGGTGCAAGCAGTTTCTTCTCAAATAAGCAGCTAAGTAATTACAGCAACAGCATCCTGAGAGTGGCTTTACTTGCTGCTTCTCCAGGCAAGTTGCTGCCATCCATAAGGTTTTGAAGATGAGGGGGCAAATAATGAAATCTGCTTCATCTCCATTAATTAAGTTTCAAGGCAAATTAAGAAACTTCTAGAGAACAGACTCCAGGGAAAGTGATAGGCCCATGATTTAAAAATAAAATATCTGGATAACGACTTAATGATTTAACCGTCAACATCAGTGCAGAAGTAGATCTGCATCATTGTTTTCCAGGATTTGAACCCACTGAAAGACTTGGTGGGAGACCTTATTTCTGAAGGAAAGTACAGTTTCAGCATTTATTCCTAATGGAGTAAAAGTGTAAAAGTAGAAATCTTTGCAGCAACTGTGTAAGGAATTAGTGAGACCACACCTGGACCGCGTATAATTTTGTTCCACTTAGTGGAGGGATATATTGTTTTCAGTTGTTGCCTTGACTTTAGCCTAAGTTATTAAGGTAACAAGAAAATACTTACTTAGCCTTATGAGGATCTTCAACTTCAAGATCCCATACATAGAGCTTTCCAACTTGATTGCCTAAAGCCAGCATCTTTAAAGAGAGATTCAGATTTTAATAGATGAATAGTTTTAAATAAATAATTAACACAAGAGGGAAGATTAAGATAACGATGAGATCAACATATTTGAAGATGATATTAAAGAAATAATCAGATATTAGACACCATGGATATTGTGAGATTAAATACAAATCTCAGGATTCAGTAATTAATAGTAACAATCAACTCAACAAACAAGGAGATCCTAACATATGAAATGTCATGGAAAATTACTTGAATCAGAGTGGAGTAACAAAAAGCTACAGTACAGGAATATACTTTTTAATTATATGAACTGAATACTTGAAATATACTCCCATATTCTTCATTTTTACCTTCTGCCAGAAATCCATTGAAAATCGCATATACCATATATCACACTGACTATAATCGAATCTCCCCAGTATGGTCACATTTGATTCATTTGGTTTTATTCTATCAATGTCATCCTCCATTTTGCTAGGCTTCCAGCACACAATGGCATTTTCACAAGACTGAAACAGATAACAATTGTGCATCATTGCTTGTGGTACTTATATATACACACAATTTATTTGACCTACAATTGAATAAAACATAATTGTCAAATTTCGTGACTTTTTTATAACGCTACAACAATTTAAGTTTCAGAACCTTAATAACTTCATGGACTGAAAGAATAAACAGTAACAATTTCTGGAATAAACTGCTTTTCAAGATGAAAGAGGCAAGGAGAAACTATAGTCACAGAGTCATAGAGATGTACAGCATGGAAACAGACCCTACAGTCCAACTTGTCCATTCCAACCAGATATCCTAACCTAATCTAGTCCTATTTACCAGCACTTGGCCTGTACATCTCTAAACCCTTCCAGACGCCGTTTAAAGGTTGTAAATGTACCGGCCTCCTCTGGCAGCTCGTTTCATATACGCACTGAAAAAGGTGGCCTTCAGGTCCCTTTTAAATCTTTCCTCTCTCACCCTAAACCTATGCTCTCTAGTTCTGGACTCCCCCACCCAGGAAAGAGATTTTATATATTATCTTAACCATGCCCCTCATGATTTTATAAACCTCTAGAAGGTCACTCCTCAGCCTCCAATGCTCCAGGGAAAACTGCCCTAACTTATTCAGCATCTCCCTATAGCTCAAATCCTCCAACCATGGCAACATCCTTGTAAATCTTTTCTGAACCTTTTTACGTTTCACAATATCCTTCCATTAGGAGAGAGACCAGAATTGCACACAGTATTCCAGAAGTAGCCTAACCAATGTCCTGTACAGCCACAATATGACGTCCCAACTTGTATACTCAGTGCTCTGACAATAAAGGATAATGTACCAAACGCCTTCCTCACTATCCTATCTTCCTGCGATCTCACTTTCAAGGAGCTATGAATCTGGACTCCAAAGTTTATTTGTTCAGTAACACTCCCCTGGATCTTACCATTAAGTGTACAAATCTTGCCCTGATTTGTCTTTCCAAAAAGCAGCACCTCACATTTATCCAAAGTATACACCCTCTGCCACTCCTCAGCCCATTGGCCCACCTGATCAAGGTCCCGTTGTACTCTGAGGTAACCTTCTTCACTGTCCACCACACCTCCAATTTTGGTGTCATTTGCAAACTTACTAAATATTCCTCCTACGTTCACATCCAAATTATTTATATAAATGACGAAAAGCAGTGGACGCAGCACCGATTCTTGTGACACACCACTAATCACAGGCCTCCCGCCTGAAACTCAACCCTCCACCACCACGCTCTGTCTTCTACCTTTGAACCAGTTTTGTATCCAAATGACACGTTCTCCCTGTATTCCATGAGATCTAACCTTGGTATCCAGTCTACCATGAGGAACCTTGTTGAATGCCTTACTGAAATCCATAAACATCACATCCACCACTCTACCCTCATCAATCCTCTTTGTTACTTCTTCAAAAAACACTCAGTCAAGTTCATGAGACATGATTTCCCATGCATAAAGCCAGTTGACTATCCCTAATCAGTCCTTGCCTTTCCAAACACACGTAAATCCTGTCCCTCAGAATTGCCTCCTCCAACAACCAATGTAAGGCTCACTGGTCTATAGTTCCCTTGCTTTTCCTTACTTCATAAGTTCCTTTTCATCAAAATCCTTAACACTATCACAGTCCTAGTCTATGTTTGGAAAGTTAAAATCCCCTAACATTACCATGTTTGTTTCAACTTACATCAATTAA
This sequence comes from Chiloscyllium plagiosum, assembly GCF_037043375.1. Classification (NCBI taxonomy): domain Eukaryota; kingdom Metazoa; phylum Chordata; class Chondrichthyes; order Orectolobiformes; family Hemiscylliidae; genus Chiloscyllium; species Chiloscyllium plagiosum. The sequence goes on from NW_028270144.1 coordinate 63,155,195, forward strand.
TTAATTTCCATATTTATGGGAATCGACAAAGATAATTTGGAGAAGTTTTACAAAGCTTTTCTTATTGTGATTATACTGGAGCAAATTTTAAAGTTTGTGGTATGACATTATTGATGATTTGGTAGATTTGGTCATCCCAATATGGATTACACTTGTGTAGACCATATGTCTGCAGCTTGCCATCTTATCAGAAATAGCTCATGTTACATTTGGGGTTAGCTGTCAATTTAACACTCCTTTTCCTTCAATTAACCCCTTTACTTCAGGATATTACACCGACTGGCAGATTTGATTCCCATTTATCACAAGGCAGCAGATTATCAAGCAATGTTATGTCCTTTCTCCGAGGAAACAGCTTGTTAATGTTGTTTCTTCCTGAGGTTGGTTAATTTATAAGTCTCTTTTAATTACTTTGTAACAAAGCTGATAGGTATAGGGAATGCTGGATGACTAGAGAAATTGAGGTTTTGGTTAAAAAGGAATCATATGTCAAGTATAGACAGCAGAGATTGAGTGAATCCTTAGAGTATAAAGGCAGTAAGAGGGAAATCAAAAGGGGGACACAAGATAGCTTTGGCAAATATGGTTAAGAAGAAACAAAAGGGATTCTACAAATACAAGAACAACAAAAGGGAGAATAAGGAGAGAATGGGTTCCCTCAAAGCTTAGCAAGGCAGCCTATGTGTGGAACCGTAGGAGATGGGAGAGATACTAAATGAGTATTGTACATCCAGTTCGTAGTGTGCAGAAGGACATGGAAGATACAGGATATGGGGAAATAGATGATGACCTCTTGAGAAATGGCCATATTACACCAGACAGGAACGGACAGACCAATACACACCAACACCCCAAGGGAACAAAGGGGGGTGCTAGCCCCTGCCCTCACAGAGAGAGACAAGCAGATAATACCCGGACCCGTTTTACATAAACCAATTAGCACCCTATTGTGCGTGCCCTGCAACTCTCCTGGGACGGCAGGAAACAGCCTATTCGCACCTACTCCAGTGATGATGGGGAACCATCATCCCATTCATCCTCAAATCCCACACATCCCGACAACTAAAAGTATATAATATGAAGCTGCGCGCGGGATCAGGAGAGCAGCCGAGATTCGGACCTCGGTTGGTCTCCGCCAGCGTTACTGTAGTAATAAACGTTACCGATTGTTGAACCGCACTCTGGGCTCGGACTGATATCATTTCATCCGCGCTAACAGACTTTAGTAAGGCCTTCGACAGCGTCCTCATGGTAGACTGGGTAGCAAGGTTAGAGCACATGAAATACAGGGAGAACTAGCTATTTGGTTACAGAACTGGCTCAAAGGTAGAAGACAGAGGGTGATGGTGGAGGGTTGTTTTTCCAGACTGGAGGCCTGTGACCAGCAGTGTACCCCAAGGATTGGTGCTGGGTCCACTGCTTTTCGTCATTTATATAATCGGTTTGGATGTGAAATAGGAAGTATAGTTAGTAAGTTTGCAGATGACACCAAGATTGGAGGTGTAGTGGACAGCGAAGAAGATTACCTCAGAGTACAACAGGATCTTGATCAGATGGTCTTCCACCTATCGGAAATATGTTGCGAAATTTCCTTCTGATAGGTGGGTTCAGAAAAGATATTGCCGGGTGGAGGGTTTAAGCTACAGGGAGAGGCTGAATAGACTGGGGCAGTTTTTCCTGGAGCGTCGGAGGCTGAGGGGTGACCTTATAGAGGTTTATAAAATCACCAAGGACATGGATAGGGTGAACAGACAAGGTGTTTTCCCTGGGTTACATAGTTTCGGTTTTATCTTGAAAACACAGCCCTACCCTTGATCCAACCAAAACTATGAATACGATACATGGACAACAATTTGTCATCATCAAACATACTAGACTGAGGCAGCCGAGGCGGCCTATTTTGACAGACCCTCGTTGGTCAAACTACAGCGGATTATGGCACTGCGGTCTGCATTAAATTCCGTGCTCATGCAGACGGCAAAGAAGGAGCAGGCCTTTGCAAAGCAAAGGTTTTACGAGCATGGTGACAAGCCAGGCAAATAATTAGCCTATCTTGCCAGAAAGAGGAGTGCCCCACAGGCCATTACAGCTCGTAGGGACGGGTCCGGGAACCTAACATGGGATTCTAAAAAGATTAATGTGGCGTTCCAGAGATTTTACTCTAAGTTATACCCATTTGAGAATTGTGAGGAGGGGCAGGCCAAAATGGAATTTTTTTTCGGGATCTCAAGCTCTTGCGTGTGACTCCCGAACAACAGTTCTTTCTCAATCCCTATTACCAGAGCAAGAGGTGCAGGAAGCTGTGAGGCAGCTCCAGAGTGGAAAGGCGTCCAGTCCTGATGGACTTCCCAGTGAATTCTAAAAGGAATTTATAATTATACTGTCAGGCCCAATGCTCAACATGTTTAATGATTCATACAGTCATGATTGTCTCCCACCATCTCTGAGAGGGGCCAATATTTCACTTATCCTTGAAAAAGGGAAGGACCCAGAAGACTGTGCTTCGTACAGGTCCATCTCGGTCTTAAATGTGGACTTTAAAATCTTCTCGAAGACTCTCTTGTTAAGGCTGGAGACTCTGTTACCTTCTATTATTAAAGAGGATCAGATGGGCTTTATAAAGGGTCGCAGAACCTCCAATAACGTTTGGAGGCTGCTTAATGTAATTCAAACATGCGAACAGCAGTCAATACAGGGATTGGCGATTTCTTTAGATGCAGAGAAGGCATTTGACATAGTTGACTGGCCGTACCTTTTCTATACTCGAGAGCGGTTTGGTTTGGGCGAAGTCATCATAAGATGGGTAAAGGTTCTCTACGGTGGCCCTCTCGCAGCAGGGTCATCAACTGGGTACGATCAAGCAAATTTAAATATTTTTAGGGGCAGCCGGCACTGCTATCCCCTTTCAGCATTGCTTTTTATGTTGGTGATTGAACCACTGACAGAGGCTATTCGTGGGGATCCCAATATATCAGCTCCAGAAGAGGGTGTCAAAATTATGTAAGATTTCGTTGTATGCAGACAATGTCCTAATTTTTTGACAAATCCAGCAGTTTCAGTGCCTCGCCTGATACAATGCATTCATGCCTTTGGCACTTTTTCAGGATACAAGATTAATTTTGCAAAATCAGAGGCTATGCCTATCGGTGGTCTTACGAAGGAACTAGGTCAAGGGCAACTTTAGATTCCCATTTAGGTAGTCACAGGGGGTTTTTGTGTATTTGGGCATATTCATTACTCCAGTTCTGGACTGGCTGTTCAAAGCCAATTTTATCCAATTATTTGAAAAAATTAAACAAGATCTTCAAAGATGGGAGGCACTTCCAGTCTGGTGGTTGGGTCGGATAGCGCTTATTAAGATGTATATTCCCCTTCGTTTGCTATACCCTATACGGATGCTCCCCCTGATTTTCAATAAACTGGTTTAGCTCCTCTATTGTGCATCGTAAGCGCCCCCTCATTAAATTAACCAAACTGCAGTTGCCTCACAGATTGGGGGGAGTGCTCCTTAAAGACATTAAAAATACCAATTTTAAGCTCGCTTTTGTCCTGTGTGTGAGTGATTGGGTTTGTGGAGATCCTCTTTCAATATGGTAGCTATGAAAGCCTCCCAGGCAAAGTGCCCCCTTACTAGTTTGCTGTTTTTGGATAAAATGAGGACAGTTAGGGAATATTGCTATAACTCAATAGTCATCAATATTGTTAGAGCATGGAGGTCAATTCGGCAGAGGGAAGACAATGTTGGCAAAACATTTTTGTTTACACCTTTAGTGGGTACGCCGGGTTTTCAACCGGGCATGATAGATTCAGGATTTAAACGTTGGGCAGCTAGGGGTGTGTCTTACATGGGCAATTTATTTGAGGGAGACGTAATGATGTCCTTCGATCAGTTACTACAGAAGTACGAATTATATAATAGAGACCTCTTTAGTTTTTTTTCAAGTTAGGAATTTTATTCAAAAAAAGACCACACTTTTGACGGATCCCTGCAAATCCAACATAGAGAGGGGGCGTGCTAAGTGTACACTCTCTGTCAGTACTTTATATCATTGTTTTTGGGGGGTGCCACCTTAGATGAGTTTGATTGACTGTGCAGGATGTGGGAAAGAGAGCTGGGTGTTGAAGTCTCCTCAGAGGCATGGGAGGATATTTGGGAGAATGCAAGGAAGATATAAATTTGTAATAGGACCCATGCTTCACAGGTGAAGATTCTCCACAGGGTCCACTTGGCTCTGGACCGTTTGTCAAAATTTAAACCAGGGGTATCTTCAGCTTGTCCCAAGCGCAAGGTCTGCACGGGCACTCTTACCCATTGTCTTTGGTCTCGCGATAGGTTTCAAACATGTTGGGAGTGCTGTGCGGGCACAATACAGAGGATTTTGGGTGTAAGGGTGGACCCTATCTCTCTCTTTTTGGGCCTGTCCACCGTATTTCCTGCAGATGCGCATTAGAAAAACTTTTCAATATTCTCACGTTCTGTGCAAGAAAGAATATCTTGCTCGGTTGCATATCTGAAAAAAAACCCGGGCCTGTCGGTTTGGCGGAAGATTGTTATGGAGCACATTCCTCTGGATTTTCTCACAAATATGGTACACCACAAAAGTGAGAATTTTTACAACACATGGCAGCGCGTTTTGAAATACCTTGACACAGATTTATCTGCCATACTAAAAAGGGCTTTTACATAGCCATAACGGTTGTGTTTTATGAGTCCAATATCCAGGGAGGAAGAACTGTGAACGTATGAGCGTTTTATTTGGCTGGGCTGAGTTATTACTATTTATTAGTTTGTTGTTGATTATTTATTTAGTTAAATAGCCAGTTTGGGTTTTTTTAAAATTCTATATTTTTCTATATATGTTTACACATTCGTACATGAGGGTGGGTTGAGGATTTGTTTTTTATTTGGATATTTTTTGTACTGTTTTGAATTATACTGTTTTGTACTTGTAATATTAAAAAAATCTATTTTTTCAATTAAAATATATTTTAAAAAAACATACTAGACTGGGAGAAACATACCACCTAATTGACAGTATACTCACTGGCATCAAATTTACCAGGGAGAAAGAGAATAACCACTAACTTGCATTCCTAAATGTTACCGTAGAACGGATGATCAACGGAGGATTTACAACCAAAGTAGACAGGAAACCCACCCACACCAAACAGAGCCTCAATTACAATAGCAACCACCTCAACGTCCACAACTGGAGCTGTGTCAAGACCCTATTCAAAAGAGTCGTGACACACTGCAACACAATTGTGCAAAGAAGAGGAACACTAACAATGGATACTTGATCAGCTTTGTTCGCTGATGCCCGTCCAAGAGACAATACCAAGAAGACAATGTACCTACCAACACACTGACTACCTTACGCTATGTGAAGAACATATCAGAATTAACGACTAGGCTGTTACGACCACTAGGTATTATGGTGGAACACCAACCTACAGCCACACTATGCCAGCTATGTACCAAGCTTAAGGACCCCATAACTACAGCATGCAGGACGAACAAAGTATACAAAATCCCTTGCAACAACTACTATATCAGACAAACAGGTAGAAACCTAGTCATCCGCCTTCACAGACACCAACTGGCTACTAAACGACATGATCCACTCTCCCTCCATTCTGTGTACACAGACCAAGAGGGCCATCAATTCAACTATGACAAAGTTACTATTCTAGGACAGGCTAACAAGACATGTGCAAAATAATTCTTGGAAGTCTGGTTTTCAACCAAAAAGGCCATCAACAAACACAGAGATAGATCCAGTGTACAAACTGCTGCAGAGAAGACCCAGAAGTGATACTCATCTCAACAGACTGAACCAGATAAAAACCAAGGGGACGGAACAACAGCGCTTCATGGAAGTCGCACTGATAATGTTACCTAGTATGGAGCAAACCAACTACCTCATCCACAATCAGAGCTACACATCTTTGTTAAAACCTAAAGGGTTTGCTTCAGTTAAGCTAATGGCTGCTTTGGAAAGGCAGTTAATTAGCCTCGTAACTCACCACTCTTGCCCCAAACCACAACTAAACCACCTTGGACCACTTGCACCCCCTGATCCCCCGTCAACGATACAGTCTCTCGTCTGAATCTCACTCCATGCTCCATGCCTGAAGCAATAATTCCCTTTCCTGCAGCCGACATCCTACCCTACCAGCAAACCTGAAAGGGCCATCTTCCCTGCCACTAGACTCAACACAGCTCCTCTCCCTCCTGCCTGATCAGACTCAACACACTCTTCTTCTCACTGGACTCAATCACCCTTTCCATCCCTCCCAGGAATCTTCTATTCCCTCTTGGAATCTTGGCTCCCTGACAACCTGTCACACCGTAATCCCTTTCACAGGAGCTAACAAAGTGACTGTCTGTGCTGCTAAACATTTAAATAATAGAATGCAGTGTGAAGAAGAAGAAATGGTTTGCTTTATCCCCAACTACCCTGCACTACAAGGAAACTGTGGATTTCAGGTAAGTTCTACATTTCTAAAGGAACCAGAATCAGACTGTTGAGCAGAAATAAAGCTTACTCCTTGACACTCCGTGGAATATCTGGGTCAACTTAACAAATGGAAACAAAAATATTTACCTTAGATAATATTAAATCTCCAAGCCAGCGCACACAGTCCACATAATTCCTATGTATGTCCCTTGTGGAGAAATCTGGAAAATGGATTTTCTGAGACACAAATGGCCTATAAGCAAAAAAGACAACAAAAACAACTCAAGTTCCACCTCTCCTCCAAACTAATCAGACTAAATCCTGAGCATAGAATTTTGCATCACTAACAAAAAGGTGTGTGGTTATACAATGGTTTATCAAAAAGCACGAACATTTTCAAACCCAATTAATTAACTTGAAATACAATAAGAATCAAAGACGAAAGGAACAGTAAGTTTGTTTACTGTTAAAATATCCAAGACAGTAATGATAATCAGTTTGAGTACTGTCAGCCAGTAAATTAGGTTAGAGAGAAAACATCTGCAGATGCTGGAATCCCAAATCGACAGGCAGGAGACTAGAAGAACACAGCAATCTGGACAGCTTCAGGAGGTGCTGATAGCTAATAGTGGGGACAGCTAAGACACGTAGAGTGTACAACCAAGTTGGTCAATGGGAAGAATGAATCCGGTTGGTGGCGGGGAAGAGTGAAAGGGAGCGGGAGGGGCTGGGAAGGGAGGTTATTTGAAATTGGAGAACTCAATGTTGAGTCCTCCAGGCTGTAGACTGCCCAGGCAGAAGATGAGGTATTGTTCCTCAATTTGCTATTTGATTCATTAGGCATTGGAGGAGCCCAAAGATGGTCGTATAGGGAAAGGGAGTAGGAAGGGAAATCAAAAGAGGCGATGACTGGGAGGTCCGATCAGCCCCTGTGGACCCACTGAGAAGCCTTACTAACCGTTCCCTAAGTTTACGTTTGGTTTCCCCAACGTAGAGAAGACCACATCAGGAGCACCTGATGCAGTAAACTAGGTTGGAAGAGAGGCAGGTGAACCTCCCTAGACCTCTACTGCAGACTTGATATCAGCTGCCTCAATTTCTCCACCCACCTCATGCCCTCCAAATGTGCAGCGCTCCAGTATATCTGCACGAACCCCTGGTTCACCATCAAAATCACTAACAAAGGCAGGGCTGTGGTACAGCGGAGAACAGACCTCTCTGTCGCAGAGGCCAAACGCCAACTCTCCGACACCTATTTCTCCCGTGCACACGACTCCACCATGACCCATCATGCCGAAATCACTCACACTGTCCATGCTGTCACTGCCTCTGGTGATCTCCCCTCCACTACCTTCAAACTCATAGTCCTCCAGCCCGCACCGCCCAGTTCTACCTGCACCCAGAATCACAAGCCCAACTACCCCGGTCGACCCACCGTGTCGGCATGCTCTTGCCCCACTGAACTCATTGTGCCCTACCTAGACTCTATCCTTTCCCACCTTGGTTCAAGCACTTTCCACCTACATCCACAACACCAACCACGCCCTCCGTCTCCTCAGTAACCTCCAGTTCCCCGGTCCCCAGCACTTTACCTTCACTAGGGACATGCAGTTCTTATACACGTCCATACCCCACTAGGATGGCTTCCAGGCCCTCCGCTTCCTCTCCAACAGACCCATCCAGTCCCCCACTACCCTGCTCCGTCTCGCCAAACTGGTCCTCACCCTCAACAACCTTTCCTTTAACTCCTTCCATTTCCTCCATATCCAGGGGGTAGGTCATGGGCATCCAGACGGGCCCCAGCTATGCCTGCCTCTTTGTCGGCTACATCGAACAGTTCCTCTTCAGTACCTACATTGGCACTGTGCCCCAATTCTTCCACTGTTATATCAATGACTGCACCAGTGCAGCATCCTGCACCCAGGCTGAACTGTAGCAGTTCATCAACTTCACCCATCTGCTCCAGGTGGTATCTAAGTGACATCGCTAAACAGGTCAATTGGAGAATATCTATTTACGCATTTTAGCGAGGGACTCTGGATAGCAAAAGCAGTGGTTTTCTGTTCTTTACATTAGAGCTGCTGCTGGGTTGTACAGTGCAATACCAACTAAAATCACTTGACCTACAACAGATCAAGGATGAAACTTGGAATACTTCACAGATACATCACAGCTACTAATTATGTCTGAAACATCAAAAAAAGTAGATGCAAAGTATATTTAATGGAAAAAGAGTAAAACATTAAAGTCCATAAGTCTTTTGATAAATTTAACTTTAGATTTCCATCTGTAACATTATATAGCAATTTAAAATGGAGCAGGTTAAACCGAGTGTAAAAAGAGGATCAAGATCTACGTATTTCTGTAAAAATGTAGGTACAATTTCTCTAGAATGCAGATGAGAAATGCACGATTGTGCTAGCAACTTTCATTAAGCATATGAATTCATAATAGAAGAGTTGCTACTACAAATAGGGTACATGCATAGACAGAATTTAAAAGTCCTCATTCCAAGTCATCCATGACTTGGTTGGTGCAAGATAAAGTAGTCCATTTATATAAATTGCTGCATTAATGTTAATATTTACACAGATTGCATTTTTAGTGCGAATTAAAATGGAAGATCTGAACCAGAAAGTTTTTGCTATCCTACTAGAATTTGTTCAGGGTCAGAAACAGGAGGATGTGACTATGAATGAGGCAGAAAGACAGATCCAGGAGGAAGTGCTGCAGGAACATGAACCTTTGAGTTTCCCAACAGATTTGAGAATCTTGCTCCTGATGTGAGTGAGATTGGGCGGAGTAGGGAGAATGAGCAAACTGACCATAGCACCATGGTACAGGGAGTTATTCAAATGGTAGTGTTGGTGGTGATGGTGGTGGTGGTGGTGGTGGTGGGTGAAGAAAAGAGAAATGTAGTTGTAAATGGAATAGCACAATCATGGGAACAGACACTTCTGCGGCCAGTTTCAAAAATCCTAAAGGCTGTGTTACCTGCTTAGTGCCCAGGTTCAGGATATCTCAATTGGGGGTGCAGAGGAATTGAAGTGGGATGGGAAGATCCTGTTGTCATGGACTATGTAGATTCTAATGTTATAGGGAGAATGAAGAAAGAGAGGTTCTACTGGAAGAACATGAGCAGCTTAGACCTAAATTAAAAAGCAGAATCAGAAAGCTAATAATCTCTGGATAATTAACTGAGCCATAAACTAATCCACACAGGGTCAACAAGAATAAAGATAAAAGTGCGTGGATTTGTATGGGAAAAATGAATACAATTTCATGGATATTGGGAAGGAAAGAGCTGTTCCAATGGGACAGGCTCCAACTGAATAATGCTGTATCCAAATCCTGCAAATTGCATAACCAGGGCTGTAGATAGGACTTTAATCTAAATAGTGGAGGATGGGTTTAGTTGCATCGGAAGTTAGAAAAGCAAAAGATACAAGGACAAAGTAGAATTGCAGGTTAGTGATGGGGTTGATTGTTACTAGAAAATACAAAGGGAAGAATGTGAGAATGTCATATTACACCAAGAAAATGTGAGAGGATAGGCAAATTTGATAATAGAATAAACTTAAATATATCTTAATGTACAAAACATTCAGTAGCCAGACAAACTGACAATGCAAATAAATACAATCTCATAGCCATTACAGAAACATGGTTACAATGATATCAAAACTGAGAACTTGACATTCAGGAAAGAGAGGAATGATGGAAAAAGTTGTGGGGGTAGCACTGTTAATAAGAAATGAAATGAGGATAGTTGAGAAAGACACTCACAACCTAGACTTGGATGATGTGGAGTCCATTTGAGCAGGGGTAATAAAACAGCAAGGGAAAGATAATATTGATAGATATAGTGCACTCAGTAGGAAAGGCTACAAATCAACAAAGTAGGAGTATATAAAAAGATTACAACAATAATTATGATGACTTTAATCATGTTGATCGGGCTAATCAAATTGGAAAGGGTAGTTACAACAACAAATTAATAGTGTGTACAAGGGGTAATTTCCTGGAGCAACGTATCGTGGAGCCAATGAGATGGCAGGCTATCTTGGATCTGAATAATGAGGCAGGTTTAATAAAAGAGTAAAAGATATCCTAAGAAGTAGTGATCATACCGTAATAGAATTTAATATTCTATTTAATGTGCGAAACAAGTGTATTTAACTTAAATAAAGGAACTTTGATTAGGCTAGATTCCCTACAGTATGAAAACAGGCCCTTAGGCCCAACAAGTCCACACCAACCCTCTGAAGAGTAACCCATTCCCCATCCCTATATTTACCCCTGACTAATGCACCTAACACTATGGACAATTGAGCCTGGCCAATTCACCTGACATACACATGTTTGGAATCAGTGAGGAAACCACAGCACCTGGAGGAAACCCACACAGATACAGAATTCCTAAGGGGTTTGATAGGGTGAATGTTAAGAGGATGTTCCCCCTTACAGGAGAGTCTAGGACTAGAAGGCATAGTCTCAGAATTGAGGGGTTCCATGTTCAGACTAAGATAAGAAGGAATTTCTTCTGAGGGTTGAATGTTTTTGTAACCCCTTGCCTTAAAGAGCTATGGGTGGACAGTCCTTGTGCAAATTTAAGGCTGACAGAGATTGTTTTTTGACCAGTTGGGATTGAAGGATTTTGGGGAAAGGGCAAGAAAGTGGATGTGAAGAGTGTCAGGTCAGCCATGATTCTACTGAATGGTGCAGGAGGGTCAAGGGGCCAAATGGCCTACTCCTATTTCTATTTCTTATGCTTTCATAGAACAAGATACTTTTCTTAAAAAAGATTCAACACAGATTCAGTAACAAGTACTATCTTGTAATGCAGTAATTCAGATCTTACATTTTTTCCATCTATTGAGGCAGCAACAATGCATCCAGTCCAACAAAAATAAAGTAATAATTCAGTCCAGGCAACATACAAATAGGGCTAAAGGACAGATATGCAATCATTACCTGTTCGTCTTACTTGGGTTATATTCATTTGAAGCCTTAATAGCTTTTAGCATCCTTTCCGAGTTGATTCGCCACAATTTAAGAGAATGATCCATCCCACAAGACATTATTTTTTCTCCAAGAAGATCGAAATCCTGTAATAAAAAAAACGATTTATAACACGATTGATAAACTGAAAATGTTGATAAGATCATAAATATGTTTTTGTGTACACTTTGAAAATTCAGACATTAGTTCTCCAGAAAGCCAGTTTAAGAGTAACATGTATCCACAGAGTTAGGTTTTGATATTAATAACAAATTTTTTTTTTTTAAACCCCTGAATGTAACATTAACTGCAAAACATCAGAATCCTACAGTGGCTACCTCTGCAGTATTAAATCAGATTTCAGTGTCACCCTTATCTCAATGATTGCACTTCATCCAAGTCTAAAGATTGAGAGTTCCACTCAAGAGTCCGAAGCACATAACCTAAACTGAAATAAAAGTGTTTAGTACTGCACTTTTGGAAGCCGTTTTTCAACGAATTAAATCAACGAATCATCTGCCTTCTTAAATTCATGTAAATTATCTCATGGTGTAATTCAAAGAAATGAAGGAGATGTATAGTTATCCCTCAGTAAACAGTCAAATTAATCAATATACACTACTAGATGTGGGAAATTGTGGTGTTTTATGTATCAGCTTCCCTACTTCAAATGTACTTTACTGGCTTGAGAACACCTAGTTTGTAAAAGGCTTTGTAAAGGAAGCTCTTTTCTCAAGTTCAGTCTGACTCGTAGTTTTACCATAAAACCTTCATCTTACATGAATAAGGGAACTTCAGAGTCTTGAAATACTTGAACTCAAATGCCCCCTAACATAGGCTTAGTCCCACTCCAGGTTATCCATATTGCTGCTCTGCTAAAAAAAAATGTTGATTACAAAGGTTTCTCCTCCCTGCAATGCATATTATTTTAGACTGGAGAACCCCTTCACAGAGGAGGAAATTCTGGACAACACCTCTATCAAAGCACTTAAAATGTTTAGCTAGATATTGCTGAGCAACAATCCATACTCATAAGGCAGCCCACTCTACATAATGCTCCATTCCGAACATCCTCATAACTAAGCTATATGTTTGTGGATGTGAACAATACTCTCAACATTGCAGTCAACCCTGCCATCTAAAGGATCTCTCCAAGCCTTTCATACACCAGCTAAATATGTCCAAACTGTCCTAATCTTACTTTCTTCACTCCTTTCTCTTTGCCCCTCCTACTTTTAACCTGCTTGGCTAGAATGTTGTCTAGACTTCACACGCCATGTGCAATATTTAAAAAAAGATATAAACAAGTGTTAAAGAAATGAACTGTCTTGTGAAATACAATAATTAAAAGGCAATATACATTATTGTGCTGCAAATTCACGAACATTGATTATGCTTCAATACACTGGCTGCTTTATCAATAAATCCTTCAAAGTTGAAATTGGGTCAATGAGTCAATCATGATGATATAATGTTAGCAAGATGTCAAATACTGTAATAGCACAGAGTGTCTGATCACTTACTGCACTCAACACCTCATCACGATGTCCTTCCACGCCTCCAAATATTGCCACTAAAGTATCTGTCTGTATGTTCCAAAACCTTAAAGCATGATCTAGTGTAAAACACAGGTTCCATTTAGCTTTTTAGATGAAGCATCTCACAGAACTTTACAGTTTCATCCTGAGCTACAAGAATTCAGGATGGACTACAAAGTTTTACATTGTTACTTGAGCACTGTATATTAAAAACAGATAATTATATGACACTTGTAGCAACATTATTCTAATCTTATGGCAGAAAGCATATTGTGTTATAGAATATTAGAAAAAAAGAAACAAAATTAATTCTGTATTTTAAGAATTCCCTCTTTTCAAATCAGGACAGATGTTCAATCAGCCCAGGATGAAACAGTTAAATAGCAGCATTTATTAAATAGGTTGTAATCAGAAAATTTAATGGAACACAGGATTTTAAAAAAACCGAATATAACTGCCCTAAATCTTGGTGAAATTGTTTTAGGAAATTTGATTGATCTATTAGAAAGTGACTAAATATGGCTCAGACTAATGAGCACCTTTTTGTTTTTTTACAATTATTTTACTTTAGCAATCATCAGAATAAGACTTAGTATGCATATATCCAATTAATTTACACTTTTAATGTGAGAAAAGTATAGGAGAATAGGGAACTATTATATTCAACTTGTATCTGAAGAAGGGCTTATGCCCGAAACGTCGATTCTCCTGTTCCCTGGATGCTGCCTGACCTGCTGCGCTTTTCCAGCAACACATTTCCAGCTCTTAACAAGTAAATGACTCTTTCCACATCCCACAATTACGACAGCATCCTCGACCTTTTGCAATGCTGTCCAAGTTGGTAGCTGGCAGATCCCTGGGCAAGATCCGATTCCTTTCCCTTCCTGAAAACCTTAATTCATAATTTTCAAGCAGTAGCATTGCTAAATATGCAGCTCAGCATCAAGGAATATCTAGATGCAAACTCTCAACACAGGAGCCTAATATCACAATTCAAAACAAAGTTATTACTTCAATTGCTATCTTACCTTTGCTTACAGAAAGCAGAAGATTTGGTTCTCTGGGGTGAAATTTCAGCTCATTGATTGCATTTCCATGGCCAACATAGTGCTACAATCAATAAGAAAGAATGCCACATTAGTTTCTTCTACAATAAATAATTGTCAACAATTAAAAGTAATAATGAAGTTATTCTATTCCTTGAAATGCAACAACTTAAAGACTGAAAATAAACACAAGCATTAAAGCAATATACTTTGCAATTGTTTGACTAACATTTTTCTTAAAAAATCAAACTACTTTCCCCAAATACAATGCATCATACCCACCACAATCTTTGGCACCAGTACAAATGATACCAAGAAAACAAGTTTTATTCACTAACAAATCATACAATTTCTCTTTTGTAGTTTTCTGAAAAAGTTGCATTCAACTTAATTAAAACCAAAAGAATGGTGAATGTTGTAAATCAAACAAAAACAGAAGTTGCTGGAAAAGCTTAGCATCCGAGAAGAGAAATCAGAGTTAATGTTTCAGGTCGAATGACCCTTGCTCAGAACTGGTGGCAGTTAGGAAAATGTTGGTTTGTATGCAGAAGACAGGGTGCAGGGAGGGGTAAGGAGTAAATGACAGGTGGGTATACAGCCCAAAGAGAGAGAAGACTGTGGGACAAAGGAGTGGGTGAACAATCTTGCTGGGAGAGTGAATAGCTGTTAATGGAGACTGTATCAGTGGCGAACAATAGGTAGTGTGTAATGGCAGACTATGTGATAGCAAGGCCTAGTGAGTGGATTTGGGGGCTAGGGCATGGAGAGTTCAGGCCCTAAAGCTATTGAACTCCATATTGAATCAGGAGGGCTGCAAGGTCCCTAAGTGAAAGTTGAGGTGTTGTTCCTCCAGCTTAAACTGAGCTGAGCTTTGCTGGAACACTGCAGCAAGTCTGAGACAGAGATGGTGGCCAGGGAACAAAGTGGTTTGTAAAGTGGCAGACAACTGAAAGCTCATGGCCTTATTTTCATTTCCCCAATATAGACGACACCACATTGTGAACTGCGAATGCAGTAGGCCAGAGATTGGTTGAAGTGCATATAAAGTGCTGCATTCACCTGGAAGGCATGTTTGGGCCCTTGGATACTGCGGAAGGAAAAAGTAAATGGGCAGGTGTTACACCTTCAGTTGCAGGAGAAGGTGTTGTGGGGTTGTGGAGGCCGTGTTGGGAGTAAAGGAAGAGTGGACCAGGATGTCCCAAAGGAACCATCCTGCAGAACAGACAAGGTAGGAGAGGGGAACATGTCTCTTGGTAGCACCTTGCTGGAGGTGGCAGAAATGGTGGCTGATGGTTTTCTGGGTACGGAAGCTGGTGGGATGGTAGGCAAGTACAAGGGGAACCATATTGCTGCTACGGGAGGCAAGAAATAGGTTGACAGTGGAAGTGCTGGAGATGGATCGGACCTGGTTGAGGGACCTATCAACACACGGAGTCCTCGGTTGAGGAAGAAGGTAGACATTTCAGAGGCTCCCTTGTCAAAGTTGGCCTCACTGGAACATATGTGATAGAAATGGAGGAACTGGGAGAATGAAATGGAGTCTTTGTAGGAAGCAGAGTGCAAGGATGTATAGTCCAGATAGCTGTGGGAGTCAGTGGCTTCATAGTGGATATTAGTGGACAGTCTATCCCCAGAAATGGGGGAAGCAGAGATGTCAGGGAAGGGAGGAGTCAGAGATAGGCCAGGTGAAAGTGAGGGCAGGGTGAAAATTGGAAGCAAAATCAATTAACTTTTCCAATTCCAGGCGAGAGAGGGAAGCAGCACCACTAATATCACCTCAAAGTTTGAGAGAAGATTTGTAGCTCGGGTGCTCGTTGTTGTGGTTCTGTTTGCCGAGCTGGGAATTTGTGTTGCAGACGTTTCGACCCCTGTCAAGGTGACATCCTCAGTGCTTGGGAGCCTCCTGTGAAGTGCTTCTGTGAACTTTCCTCCGGCATTTGTCGTGGTTTGAATCTGCCGCTTCCGGTTGTCAGTTCCAGCTGTCCGCTGCAGTGGCCGGTATATTGGGTCCAGGTCGATGTGCTTATTGATTGAATCTGTGGATGAGTGCCATGCCTCTCGGAGTTCCCTGGCTGTTCTCTGTTTGGCTTGTCCTATAATAGGAGTGTTGTCCCAGTCGAATTCATGTTGCTTGTCATCTGCGTGTGTGGCTACTAAGGATAGCTGGTCGTGTCGTTTCGTGGCTCGTTGGTGTTCATGGATGCGGATCGTTAGCTGTCTTCCTGTTTGTCCTGTGTAGTGGTTTGTGCAGTCCTTGCATGGGATTTTGTACACTACATTGGTTTTGCTCATGCTGGGTATCGGGTCCTTCGTTCTGGTGAGTTGTTCTCTGAGAGTAGCTGTTGGTTTGTGTGCTGTTATGAGTCCTAGTGGTTGCAGTAGTCTGGCTGTCAGTTCGGAAATGCTCTTGATGTATGGTAACGTGGCTAGTCCTTTGGGTTGTGGCATGTCCTCGTTCCGTTGTCTTTCCCTTCGGCATCTGTTGATGAAATTGCGCGGGTATCCGTTTTTGGCGAATACCTTGTATAGGTGTTCTTCTTCCTCTTTTTGCAGTTCTGGTGTGCTGCAGTGTGTTGTGGCCCTTTTGAATAGTGTCTTGATGCAGTGTGTTGGGGTGGTTGCTTTCGTAGTTCAGGACTTGGTCTGTGTGTGTGGCTTTCCTATATACCTTTGTGGTGAATTCGCCGTTCGGTGTTCTCTGTACCATCATGTCTAGGAATGGGAGTTGGTTGTCCTTTTCTTCCTTTCTAGTGAATCGGATTCCTGTGAGTGTGGCGTTGATGATCCGGTATGTGTTCTCTATTTCTGTGTTTTTAATGATTACAAAGGTGTCATCCACATATCTGACCCAGAGTTTGGGTTGAATTTGCGGTAAGACTGTTTGTTCTAACATTTGCATTACCGCTTCTGCAATGAGTCCAGAGATGGGTGAGCCCATGGGTGTGCCGTTGATTTGTTCATATATTTGGTTGTTGAATGTGAAGTGTGTTGAGGGGCACAGGTCCAGTAGTTTGAGTATGCCGTCTGTGTTGATAGGTTCAATGTCCTGTTGTCTGTTCTGTATGTCCAGCAGGTTGGCTATTGTTTGTCTGGCTAGGGTTTTGTCGATAGAGGTGAACAGTGCCGTTACATTGAATGAAACCATGGTTTCTTCCTTGTCTATGTGTATATTTCTGATGATGTCCAAGAATTCCTGTGTTGATTGTATAGAGTGTCTGGATCCACTGATCAGGTGTTTCAGTTTCTGCTGTAGTTCTTTAGCCAGTTTGTGCGACTCAACTACAACCACAGGGACGCCAAGACAGCAGACTTCCTAGCAGCACTAGAATGCACACTCAGGAACAATGGACTGACAGAAGAGACACAACAAACAGTGAGACAAAGTATCGAACCTCTGATAACAAGGAAAAGACAAACACACAACCTCAACGACAAGGAGTGTGAAGCACTAAAATCACTAAGAAATGATAAGAACATAATCATACTACCAGCAGACAAAGGCAGAATGACGGTCATCCTGGACAAAGCAGAGTACATCCAAAAAGCACAACAACTACTTGCAGATACCAACACCTACCAAAAGAGGGAGTTTGACCCCACCCCACAGCTCACCAATAGGATAAACAACACACCGAGGAACCTACAAAAAAACGGACAGATAACCAGGTCGGACCTACAAAGAATGAAACCTGAAAGCAACAACACCCCCAGATTCTATGGACTACCTAAAGTGCACAAACTCAGACCCATAGTATCACTACCAGGGACACCATCACACAAACTGGCTAAAGAACTACAGCAGAAACTGAAACACTTGATCAGCGGATCCAGACACTCTATACAATCAACACAGGAATTCTTGGACATCATCAGAAATATACACATAGACAAGGAAGAAACCATGGTCTCTATTCGATGTAACGGCACTGTTCACCTCTATTGACAAAACCCTAGCCAGAAAAATAATAGCCACCTGCTGGACATACAGAAAGACAACAGGACGTTGAACCTATCAACAAAGACGGCATACTCAAACTACTGGACCTGTGCCTCACAACACAATTCACATTCAACAACCAAATATGTGCACAAATCAACGGCACACCCATGGGCTCACCCATCTCTGGACTTATAGCAGAAGCGGTAATGCAAAGGTTAGAACAAACAGTCTTACCACAAATCCAACCCAAACTCTGGGTCAGATATGTGGATGACACCTTTGTAATCATTAAAAACACAGAAATAGAGAACACACACCGGATCATCAACGCCACACTCACAGGAATCCGATTCACTAGAGAGGAAGAAAAGGACAACCAACTCCCATTCCTAGACGTGAGGGTACAGAGAACACCGAATGGAGAATTCACCACAAAGGTATACAGGAAAGCCACACACACAGACCAAGTCCTAAACTATGAAAGCAACCACCCCAACACACACAAAAGAAGTTGCATCAAGACACTATTCAAAAGGGCCACAACACACTGCAGCACACCAGAACTGCAAAAAGAGGAAGAAGAACACCTATACAAGGTATTCGCAAAAAACGGATATCCTCTCAATTTCATCAACATATGCCGAAGGGAAAGACAACGGAACGAGGACATGCCACAACCCAAAGGACTAGCCACACTACCATACATCAAGAGCATTTCCGAACTGACAGCCAGACTACTGCGACCACTAGGACTCATAACAGCACACAAACCAACAGCCACTCTCAGACAACAACTCACCAGAACGAAGGACCCGATACCCAGCATGAGCAAAACCAATGTAGTGTACAAAATCCCATGCAAGGACTGCCAAAACACTACACAGTACGAACAGGAAGACAGCTAACGATCCGCATCCATGAACACCAACTAGCCACGAAACGACACGACCAGCTATCCTTAGTAGCCACTCACGCAGATGACAAGCAACATGAGTTTGACTGGAACCACACTACTATTATGGGACAAGCCAAACAGAGAACAGCCATGGAATTCCTAGAGGCATGGCACTCATCCACTGATTCAATCAACAAGCACATCGATCTGCACCCAATATACCGGCCACTGCAGCGGACAGCTGGAACTGACAACCGGAAGCGACAGATTCAAACCACTACAAATGCCGGAGGAAAGATCACAGAAGCGCTTCACAGGAGGCTCCCTAGCACTGAGGATGTCACCTAGACAGGGGACGACACGTCTGCAATACAAATTCCCAGCTCGGCGAACAGAACCATAACAACTAATATCACCGATATATCAGAGAAAATGTTTTGGTTGGGGGTGGACTCGGATTGGAACAAGGAATATTTCACATAACCCACAAAGAGATGGGCATAACTAGGGCGCATGTGGGTACCCATAGCCACCCTTTCTGACATAAAGAAGGGAGGGGAGTTAAAAGAGAAGTTCTTGAGGGTGAGGACAAGCGGCGGAGGGTAGGGACAACTCAGGTCTTGGTTCCAGAAAGAAGTGGCGAGAAGGGATTGCACGTCCATGGTAAAAAAGGAGGCAGCTGGGACCTGCAAACTGGAAATTCCTACCATGACTCTGTCTTTTTGCCCCTGGTCCATTCCCTGCCCACTGTTCGCTATTCCTCTGATGCTTTGCGCCAGTTTTAGAATTTCCGGTTTGCAGGCTGCAGCCGCCTGCTCTTTACCATGGACACACAATCCCTTTACATGTCCATCTCCCAGCAGATTGTCTCTGGGCTCTCCATCTCTTCCTGGAGCAAAGGCCATCCCCACCCACCACCACTCTCCCCCACTTGGCTGAGCTTGTCATCACCCTCAACAACTCTTTTAATTCCTCTCGTTTTCTTTAGGTCAGAGGAGTGTCCATGAGTACACGCATGGGCCCTAGTTATACCTGTCTCTTCCTGGGGTACATGGAACATTCTTTGTTCCAGTCCTATTTTGGTCCCCACCCACAACGGATTCTCCAATATTACTGATGATATCATTGATGGTGCTTCCCTCTCTTGTCCTGTCTGAAATTGGAAAAGTTCATTGATTTTGCTTCCAATTTCCACTCTGCTCTTGCTTTCACCTTGTCTAACTCTGATTCCTCCCTTCCTTGACACCTGTTTCTATTGCTGGGGATAAACCAGCCATTAATATCCACTATTAACCCACCAACTGCCACAGCTATCTGGACTTAAAGACTCCATCCCACTCTCCTCGTCCATCTGTCTCCACTGCATATGTTCCAATGAGGCCAACTTCGACAAGGGAGCCTCCGAAATGTCCACATCTTTCCTCAACCAAGGATTGCCCAGCACTTCTATCCTCAACTGGGTCTGACACATCTCCACACATCCACTTTCACCCCCACCATTCCTCCCCCTTGTCTTTATCTATCAGCCCACCAGAATTCAGAAGATCAGCCGCCATTTCCACCACCTCCAGTCAGATGCCACCACGAGATACGTATCCACCTCCCTTGTCCACTTTCTGCTTGGACCATTCCCTCTGGGACACCTTGTCCACACTTCCTTCATACTTAACAACCCCTCCGCAGGCCCATGGCACCTTCTCCAGCAAATGAAGGTGCAACATCTGCCCATTTACCTCCTCCCTCCTCAGTATCCATCTCCTGGAATTAGCACTTGTCCTGCATGTCACACAATCTAGTCTACTACATTTGCCACTCACAATGTGATCTCCTCTACATTGGGGAAATAAAGCATAGACTGGGTCTTTGCTTCGCAGAATTGTTCTGCCTACAAAAAAAGACCCTGAGCTTCCAATTGCCTGCCACTTTAACACACCACTCTGTTCCCTGGCCAAGATCTCTGCTTCAGGCTTGCTGCAGTGTTTCAATAAAGCTTAGCACAAGCTGGAAGAACCCCTCAACTTCCACTTGGGGATCCTGCAGCCTCTGGACTCAATACGGAGTTCCAATAATAATAGGATCTGAATTCTACCATGCCTTAGCCTCCAACCCCACACACTGGGCCTTGTTATCACAGTCTGCCATGACACACTACTTATTGTTAGCCACTAACAGTGTCCGTTAACAGCTATTCACTCTCCCAGCCAGATCATTATCCACTCCTTTGACTGTCCAACTGTCTTCTCTCTTTGAATTCTATCCCCACCTATCATTTACTCCTTACCCCTCCTCCCATTTTTTTTTTTTGCATATAAACCAACATTTTCCAAGCTACCATCAGTTCCGAGGGTGGGTCATCAACTATGATTTCTCTTCACAGATGCTGCCAGACCTGCTGAGGTTTTCCAGCAACTTCTGTTTTTGTTGCATTCAACTTATATATTTCTTAACTGATGATTTTTTTTTTTTAAATGTTACAGAGATATTCTAATTATCATAACTCATCAAGCAACAGATTCTAACCAACACCAATGATTCCTGATTTAAGCCAAACCATAGCAAATTCTGGCAAGGTTTGGCAATTTTGTTTTTAACTGACAATATAATGTGAAAACTTGCTGAATTTGAGCAGATACATTAGAGGTAACTTTAAGACTCAAAACAGGTGGGTCTAGGCTGGGTCATCTGTAAATCTGTTAAAATTCTCCAATCAGGCCTGATGCACTCTTATTTGAGCAGGGGCAAGACTGGCGGGTCATATTCCACAAGGTAAATTGTCCATTTAAATATTAATTGGAGACCACAGACCTCAGAGTTAATCTTGGTTTTAAATTTCACTTCAACCACTAGATTGTGAGCCTAAAGAAATCCAACAGCTAAAGGGACACAAGGACTCCTGGATCCAGTAGGCAAGTGCCTTTCAATTTTCTATTCAACACAACAGTTTTCTATTAATCTGAACTCTACAACATACAATACAAAAATTCCAATCTCTCTGACTCTTATCTCCAGACTCAGATCACTCTGCAGCCCGCACCCACAATCTCTCCCTCAATCTTCTGTGCTTTACAGCTGTGGCTGGTATCAGTAGTCTTTTGCACCCAGCAGCCAGTTTAGCAACCAAACTTGCCAAGCTGTGGGTAGGAATCAAAAACAAAAAAAATTTAATCAGGCTCAATTAAGTACAATGAACCCAAGGAAAGGATATTCTTCAATTTCCTGTCAAAAATCTCCCACTCCCTCAATGCCTCTAAATTAGTCAAGGGGCCTTCAATTCTCTCATCCCAAATTTATGCAAATTTTAACATTATGTGGAAAACATAATGTTTTCCTAGTTTGAGCTAGTAAATAAAAGCAGCTCTAGATGCTCAAGAATGCAGACAGACAAGTTCCCACAGTTATGAAGAAATTTCATTCTCAATTTTTTTGAGGATTTTGTGGACAGTATTTTACTTGAATGCAATGAGAAGACACAAGAACTTCTTCATTTACAAAGGGTCACTAATAGTAAATAAAAGGCCAATTTTTAAAGACATCTTTTGGAAGTCATATGGCGTAAACTAATTAACTGGATTTATTTAAAGGATTTATGACTGTCAAGATTAAGTTTTGCTTTGCATATCGCTAGAGTACAATTGTATTTCAGTCCACTGGGAAAGGAAAGCTACCTCGATCATTCTATCTCTTAAAAAAAGTCATCCAAAAAGGTCAAATGTGATAGCAGAAACACTGATCAAGCTCTTCTGAAAAGTCCCTACAAAATAATTTTTCTCAAAGTTTCCTGAATTAATTGCATTTGCGGGGGTACTAGTGACAACTGCCTATGTTTGATGACACCTGTCGACATGTACCAGGATGCAGACTTAAATCCAAAGGACCATAGAAAAGACAAAAAATGGTCATTCAGCCCATTACTCAGCTGACACAGACAAATTCACCACTCAATTTAATCCCACTTTCCAATACCTGGACCATAACCTTGCAGGTTACAAAGTTTCACATGCAGTTCCAAGTTCCTAGTAAAATTGAAGATTTCCAGCTCTACTACCAAACCTCGCAATGAATTCCATATACTCACCATCCTCTGGGTTAAAACTATTTTGTAACATCCCTTTAAGCCTTCTAAACATCTTAAATCTATGCCCCGTAGTAACTGACTTCTCCACAAAGAGAAGCAGATCTTCCCTGTGCACTCTATTCATGCCCCACATTACTCTAAACATATGAACTAAATCTCCACTCAACTACCTCTGATCGACAAAACAACCATAGCCTATCGCATCTTTCCTCATAGCTGCAATTTTCAAACACTGAACATTCCTGCAAATCTTCCCTCTACACTCTCAAGCATTTTACAGCTATCCTTTCTTGATCTTCATTAAATGGGTGAAGTGCTTTTTCCAAATTAATCTCTGCAGACCAATTCCTTTCTCTTAATTTGTTCCGAATATCTCATTTGTTATTACTTTTAACAAACTGTCTTGTGCTTGGTATTGTGCAGAAAGTTGAACAACTGACGAAACGATCATATTGAATGGTTGAGCAGCTCTGTGGGGCCAATGAATCTATTTCTAATTCAAATATTCATATACAGAGGAACTTCGATTATCCGAATACCAATTTCCCAAAAATCTGATTATTCAAAGGAGATCTCAAGGTCCCGACAGAAACATTACATTAAAGACGTGTGTCCAATATTGATCGCGTCTTTTGTTTACACAGATTAAAAGTGCTGCCGAGAACAATCTGGACTGATGGAAGCGCAGGCATTGTCGTCTCTAAATTACTGACCTCACACCCCCCACCTCTCTCTCACTGCCCCCACACTTCCCTGGAATTCTACACAGATGTGTACCATAAACCCCCCTCCCTTCCCCAGATAATCTCTCTAACATTGTACTGTACAGGGCAAAGGTGGAACCTATCAAAAATTTGCAGGAAAAAGTTGTGCGCACTATTTGGAGACTCACCATCCAAAAGGCAGTAGCAACAGCAGCAATCTTGTTGTTGGTCCAGCCCGGCAGCCACGGAGAGGGGGCGGGGCGTGTGGGGTAGGGGTGGGGGTGGGGACAGGCGGTGGGCAGTGTTGGACAGAGTTTGGGGGGGGGGGGAAAGCAGGCATGCGGAAGTGTTGGGGGGGCAAGCAGGGGGCAGGGCCTCACGCACATGCACCATACTGCTGGCTTATCTCCTGAACAGGGACCAGACTTCATAAAAGACTCCAAACCCCAGAGGAAAAGCACTGAACCGATTACCCAAATAATCAATTATCCGAATGAAATAGTGCCCACCCATCTCATTCAGATAATCAAGGCTCCTCTGTATATGTTATTCGAGTTAAGTGTATCCAATTTACAACTGTTTGCACTCACCTTAATGCACTGCATGGAGATAGGATTAATAATTCGGATGATGCCCCTCGATCCTGCCACAGCCAAGAGAGGATGGCTTGTATTACTGTCATAGGTCCATGCACATGTATAGAAGTTTTCGTCTGTCTGAACAGCTCCAGAGTTAGAGTCAATACAGAATAAAACCTTGTTGGTAATTTCCTTTTCTCCCGGTTTTTCTTTTGTAACTTATAACTCCTCCTCCAGTGAGGACTATGAAAAAAATCTTGCTCAGACTTATCCGTGACAAATCCTGGTTCCATTTTGGCTATACAATCAACAGGACTTGAGAACTCAAATGGACAAGGTAAATATTCTCCATTCTCCGAAAAGCGCATCGACTCACACACACAAGCACATCAAGCAGATTTCTGTTACTAAACAAGTAGTTAAGTCAAGTTTACTGCCCTTTTAAAATTAGTTTGAGCTTTTCCCAAATTTGGTCAGCCACTAGTAAAAATGACCAAAAAAACTTGCAAATTATTTTTTAAAATCAACCTGTGAGCATACCTACCTTCGTACATGCAAGAATTGAAGTGTTGTGTTGCTGACAAAGGAGACATATTGTCAAAAATTTCATCTGGTGCATCCTACCCATCTCCACAATCAGGATAATTCACAAGCAATTATGAAAATAACTGGAAAACAACATTACATTGTATGGGGCAAAGAGCACTGATTGGGCAGTGCCCTGCTATGAGTCGTCGAGAGCGTGGTGCTGGAAAAGCACAGCAGGTCAGGCAGCATCCGTGGAGCAGGATTATCCATGTTTCAGGCATAAGCCCTTCTTCAGGAAGGGTTTTTGATGAAGGGCTTATTCCCAAACCATCAATTCTCCTGCGCCTAGGGTGCAGCCTAACCTGCTGTGCTTTTCCAGCACCACACACTCGACTCTGATCTCCAGCATCTCCAGTCCTCACTTTCCCTGCTAGGAAGAATGCACCAGCTAATGACGACTGACAATTAACTGTCCAGTTTTGTTTACATATAAACCAGACAGGTTGCATCTGATGTGTCAAAGCAGTGCCCTGAGAAATGAACCAGAGAATGGTTATCACCTAACAAACACAGTGTAATTTCAACTTTGAGTGGCCATTTTTCAGTGTTTCCCCTGATCAAATAATTTCTCACCGCATATTTGCAAACACAAAAACAGTTGTATAGCTATCAGTTTCAGTGCAAGGTTTGTAGCTCAGTTTGAGGTTTAGGGTGTGGGTTTGCTTGCTGAGCTGTAGGTTTGATAGCCAGACGTTTCATTACCTGGCTAGGTAACATCATCAGTGGTGACCTCCAAGTGAAGCGAAGCTGTTGTTTACGGCATTGTGGTTGGAGTGCCAGGCCTCTAGGAATTCTCTGGCATGTCTTAAACAAACACATAGATCTAGATACCATCTATCAACCCCTCAGAAAACGAACAAGAAATGACATCACCACAAACCCCAGGAACCCCATCCAGGACAAACATATAAATAGAAAGCAGGAGACAACAGCTTCACTCCACATGGAGGTCGCCACTGATTTTACCTAGCCAGGTAATGAAATGTCTGGGTATCAAACCTACAGCTCAGCGAGCAAACCTACACCCCAAATCAGTTTCAGTCCTTAAAATGTGCCCTGTCAATTTTGGCAATAAATTTAGGACTTTCGGTTCAACTTGTAGTGTGGCAGTCTTAAGTGTACTGGAAGCTTTAATATACAATGCCCTGTCCTTTGCAGTCAGAAACATTTATGTACATATTATCATAGAATCAGTGTGGAAGCAGGCCATTGGGACCATCACGTCAACACCAAAGTTCTGAAGAGCATATCACCCAGACCTACCCCCCAACCCTATCAGTGTAACTCTGCTAATCCACCTGGCCTGCACATCTCTAGATACTATGGATAATTTAGCATGGCCAAATCCACCTAATCTGCACATCTTTGGACTGTTGGAAGAAATCAGACCACCCACAGGAAATCCATGCAGACACGGGAAAAACATACAGATTTCAGTCACCCAAAAATGGAATTGAACCAAGGTCCCTGGTGGTGTGAAGCTGCAGTGCTAATCAAAGTTGCATTCCATTTGCCACTTTTCTGTCCACAAGACCAATCCATTGACAACTTCCTGCAGTCTTCTACTCTCTAGTAAATAAGTGGCCAATGTTTGTGTCTTCTGCAAACATATCCATCATGCCTTTTACATTTACATCTAAATCATTATTATAAAGCACAAGAGTAGGGACTCGTACTGAGCTGTGCAGAACAGTTGTACAAACACCCGTTCACAATTACCCTTTGTTTCCTGCCACTGAATGAATTCTGTCACCAGTTTGCTATGTTTCTCTAGATCCCATGGGCTTTTTTTGTTTAAAACCTGTATGCCACATGGGATCTTATTAAAAGCTTTGGTAATAATCTAGTTGTCACATGAAAGTTGTTCACTTGCTAAATAATCAGCACATTCTTCTCAAAAAGCATTAACTACTGTGTTCCTTTTACTTTAATATTTCTTACCAACTGCTCTGATCAGTGCAAGACACAGGTTTCAATAAACATCTTTTTTTTCAGTAATACTCAAGTCTTTCTGATCAATAAAGAATTGCAATAAAAGACTATTGAGTAATTTAGAAAGGTTCTACCGTTGGATGAAACCAAGCCTCTGAACTTAACACTCCTTCCTGAAAAAGGTTGATTAGCAGAGGAGAAAATTTTAACATTTCAAATTATTGCTAAATAAGTGCCTATTGGTTTAAATTCCACTTAAAGTATCAATTTTGCAATTATGTAATTAAATGTTTATATTCCAAGGATACATCAGCATCTACATACGACTGTAATAATCGTATTTCCCCTTGCGAATGGCATTCATAAAGTGTGACCTATCTCAAAGAGAGAAAGAAAGAATGATTTAGAATATATATGAATATTTTATGAAACACAATATTTCTTAACTAAATTCAAACTGTCCAAACACGTTCACCTTTCTTTGATGGGGTTGTAGAGGTTGGAGGAGAAAGCAAGGGAAGGAAAATAAGGCATTTCTTACATAAGTCTCGAATCAGTTTTGACCTGAGCAACACACACCATGTGCTGTCAAGAAGATAACCCATAGGATTAATTTTAGTTTGGGTATAAAATTGTGGCCTTTTTTTTTCATGTATTTTAATGCTGGCATTTTTGTGAGCAAGGAAGGTTCAATTATGTTAAGTAACGCTGTGAAGAAGTTTAAAATCAAGCACAACTCTCAAAATATTCAACTTTATAGAACGTAAACCTAGCTTCTGGGATAATTTATACAGGAGAAAGCAAATTAGCAAACAAAAATCTTATCCTTGGCCCAAATTCTGCTGCATCCAAATATTAACTTGAAAAGAACCATATGCATCGCATTACATAGAATATACCACAAAAAAACACCTAATTCAGAGCAACTAGTCTACACTTGCTACTATGTGATTCCCACATCCTAACCATTAACACAAGTTGTGAACTGTAGCAGATGTAGCACAAATCCTTGTGGAACACCATTTCCCATCTTCTGCCAGTCTGAATAACTATCCTTATTCCATTATCTACTTTGTCTTCAGGCCAACTAGCAATCTACTCTGCCACTTGTTCCCTGACTCCACATTCTTTGGCCTTGTTTATTAGTCTTGGTTATTAGTCTATTTTAGGTGAGCTTTACTAAATTATTTTTAAAATCCAGATAATTACATCTACTGCAATATCATTGTCTATTCTGTCACCTTCTGAAAAGAAAACCAATAAAGGCAAGTTGAAATTTTCTTGAGACATCCAATTTGACTACGCATTGCATTTCTCATTTCTATCGCGAGTTTTGAGAAAATTTGTAGCTCAGGTTGATGTTCTCGATGTAGATTTGCTCACTGAGCTTGAAGGTTCGCTTTCAGATGTTTTGTCACCATAACTAGGTAACATCTTCAGTGAGCCTCCAGATGAAGCACTGGTGGTATAGCCTGCTTTCTATTTATATGTTTGGGTTTGCTTGGGTCGGCGATGTCACTTCCTGTTGTGATGTCATTTCCTGTTCTCTCTCTCAGGGGGTGGCAAATGGGATCCAAGTCAATGTGTTTGTTGATTGACTTCCAGTTGGAACGCCATGCTTCTCGGAATTCTTGTATGTCTCTCTGTTTGGCTTGTCCTAGGATGGATGTGTTGTCCCAGTCGAAGGTGTCCTTCTTCATCTGTATGTAAGGATACTAGTGAAAGTGGATTTTTTTTTGTGGCTAGTTGATGTTCATGTATCCTGGTGGCTAGTTTTCTGCCTGTTTGTCCAATATTGTGTTTGTTATACTCCTTGCACAGTATTTTGTAAATGACATTAGTTTTGATTGTTGTCCGAATAGGGTCTTTCAAGTTCATTAGCTGTTGTTTTAGTATGTTGGTGGGTCTGTGGGCTACCATGATGTCAAGGAGTCCGAGTAGTCTGGCAGTCATTTCAGAGATGTCTTTGATGTACTTGAGAATGGCTAGGGTTTCTGGATGTGTTTTTGTCTGCTTCTTTGAGTTTGTTGCTGAGAAATTAGCTGACTGTGTTTATTGGGTACCCATTCTTTTTGAATACACTGTATAGGTGATATTCCTCCCATTTACCACATCCCAAGAAAAAGAACAGGAAATGACATCACCATAGAAAATGGCGTCACCACAGGAAATGATATCACCAACCCAAGGAAACCCAAACATATAAATAGAAAGCAGGCTACACCACCAGTACTTCATCTGGAGACTGACTGAAGATGTTACCTAGTATGGTGACAAAACATCTGAAATCGAACCTTCCAGCTCAGCAAGCAAACCTATATCATTTCTACATGTTCTTCTGTACTCGCCTCATCGTTGCCCCAGCATCTCTTGGCAAATGCAAACTGCACTCAGTTATATGCATCTGTCAGGAAGGATAAGATCCAAGTTTACATTGATCCTTTGAAAAGTGAAAATCTTTTTGTTACTTGCACATTGAAACACTGACCCGATTGCTACCGACTGTGGCAAATACCAAAGGATCGCCTTCCTTACTATGCCAGTTAAATTGCACTCCAAAAAGTGGTTGACCATGGTCTTCCTACAAAAAAAACAACACAAAATGTCATTTTTCCTTGTACCAAGGTTAATTCAGGAGAATCGCAAATATAAGACTACTCAAGAAGCCATTTTTTTGAACAACTTTCTAAAATATCAGCGTATAACTTTGAGCAACAAAGCATGTCTCAACATAATTTAGTCATTCGTCTTGAGGTGTTAACTGCACACAATAACTTCTGAACATATCTACTTTACTAGTGTTGGACAAGTTCAAATAATTGTATTTAAGCAAGGATTTCAAAATTCATTTCCAGTTTCCGGCTAACTGTAAGCCCTATCTTGGGTTACCAAAGTAAAATAAGATCAAGTGATTATGAGAACAGATCATAACCTTATGGATACATTAAACTTCAAAGTGTAACATGTTTTTAAAAAAGACATACAAGCCAAATGATATGAGGATGTAAATTTAACAGGTATCTAAAACTCCGTGAGAATGACACTGTCCCGAGAGGTAGCATAGAATGTCACATCCAAAACTGTCAACCTCTTTTCAGACAGAAAAGGGAAAGACGTTATTCAAAAACTGATTAGTGATCTCATGAGTTGTACCCCAGAATGCAGACAGTCATAGTTATATAGCACAGAAACAGACCTTTCAGTCCAATTTGTCAGCGCCGACCAGACATCCCAATCTGACCTAGTCCCATTTGCCAACATGAGGAGCCAAAAAAAGACAGTTTTCAGGAAGAAGCATGTTTGTGTTTTACCCTTCCAATGAATACACAAGAAAGTGGATTAAAAACAAACTGCAATCCCCGGTCTCTATATACTAGCTAATGGTCAAGGTTTCTCTGAGTTGAAGTGTGCGGTGAGGAGGAACAGCTTAGAACTTGCACCAGATATGCCGGTGTACGTGGATAAAAAGAAATAAAGTCCTCTGATGATTGCTAAAAACAAGTCAAGTCAGCAACACTACT
Organism: Chiloscyllium plagiosum; assembly: GCF_037043375.1. Taxonomy (NCBI): domain Eukaryota; kingdom Metazoa; phylum Chordata; class Chondrichthyes; order Orectolobiformes; family Hemiscylliidae; genus Chiloscyllium; species Chiloscyllium plagiosum. Next base: position 63,185,474 of record NW_028270144.1, read on the forward strand.
TTTGCACAAACCGAGAGACACCTCTCAACTAACTGCCGTACCAAAGAATCTTCAAAGAACAAGTCAATTGGCAAAGTCAGTATCACTGCAAGTACCCAGTTTAATGGATGCAACACTTCACATTTACTTGTAACAGACAAACTAAAAGCACTTTTAAAAAGAAACTCTTTGGATTCTAATGTGGTGTATTTATTACTTAATATGCAATGCATTATTTAACTCAAATGTCTGATTAAATTGGTTCCTTTCAAAACCTATCTAAAAAGAACTTGGGCTGGGAAAAGATGTCCACGATGGAAGTGATCTTTTCTAACCCAATCGAGGAACGGACTGAGTGAAGAGGCAGTTCATCACTCCTCAACCAGGAGCACAATCATTTGGAGGTATCCCACCTAGAATCATAAGTTGGGAATACTTTGCTCAGGACTGGCCATGCCAAAATACCATTTTCCAACACTTGCACTCTTTGGTCAGCCGATATCCAACAGAAGGCTTTAAAATTTCATTCTGCTAACAAGATTAAAATCCTTCACAAAATTTAAATGCCACCTATGACATTTTACAAAGATGTTCAATAGCTAGCATGATGGAAGAACATTGCCAAGTTCTGAGACAAAGATTAATTTCCTTCATGTGTGAAATGGTAATAACTAATTATTACTGGACAGACAGCAAGGCTGCCATGTAAGTAACACCAAATCTCACAAGCACAGTAAATTTCTGAGACTGGGACTTAGTGCTGCATAAGCATAATTTTTAAAAATTTTGAGTATGACTTCTTCAGGAAATTGCCTGAACAGGACTTTTCTATCTTGAAATGACGTGAGAATGATAACAGGAAAATTCAGGAGAACCTAGAATTACACAAAATCTTCTGTAGAGCAGTAGGCTATTTAACCCGATGTAGTCCATGTAATGTTTATGTTCAACATCAACCTCCTCCTACCTTATTACATCTAATCACATTAGAATAATCTTCTTTTTCATGTATTTTTATAACGTCCCTTGAATGCAACTATATTACTTGTCCCAAACACTTCCGCATGGTAGCGTGCATCACATTCTTACCCCTCACAGAAAAAGGAATATTCCCTAACTTTTACACTGGATTAAGTAGTGACTATACGGCTCCTCATATTGGCACCCAGAAGTGCAAGAGAAAAAAAAATTAACAAAGTAACAAGGATTCAACAGATACGGGTGAAGCATTTGCAACAATCTTCACCCAGAAAGCACAGACACTGTAAAGCCTATGGGTCCTGACAACACTCTGGTAAAAACACTGAAGATGTGCTCCAGAAATTGCAAAACTGTTAGTCAAGATGTTCCAGTACAGCTACGACACTGGCAAGGATCCAGCCATGTGGAATACTGCTAAAGTAGAACCGGTACGCAAACATTCTGGATCAGTGGTGCTGGAAGAGCACAGCAATTCAGGCAGCATCCGACGAGCAGCAAAATCGACGTTTCGGGCAAAAGCTTTATTCCTGATGAAGGGCTTTTGCCCGAAATGTCGATTTTGCTGCTCGTCGGATGCTGCCTGAATTGCTGTGCTCTTCCAGCACCACTGATCCAGAATCTGGTTTCCAGCATCTGCAGTCATTGTTTTTACCTCGGTACACAAAAAGCAAGTCAAGTCCAACACACCAATTGTTGTTCCCTCAATCATCAGTAAAGCAACAAGAATCTTCAAATATACTATCAAGCAGCACTTGTTTAATGATAAACTGCATACTGACACTCATTTTGGATTTCACCTAGGCTACTGAGTTCTTCTCCTCATTACAGCATTAGTTCAAACAAGGACAAAAGAGCTGAACATCAGAAATGAGGTCAGAATGACTGTCCTTGACATCAAAGCCGTATTTGGCCGAGTGTAATGTCAAGGATCCCTGCCAAAATTACAGTCAAACAGAATCAAGGACAAAACTCTTCATGGAGGAGAAAGTGAGAATTGCAGATGCTGGAGATCGGAGTCAAGATTGTGGTGCTGGAAATGCACAGCCGGTCAAGCAGCAGGAGAATCGATGTTTCGGGCAGATGCCCTTCATCAAGAATAATGAAGAGAAAACTCTTCATGCCTAACACAAAGAAGATGGTTTAGATTGTTGGAAGTCAGCCACCTCAATTTCCAGCCATCACTGCAGGAGTTCCTCAGGGTAATGCCCCAAACTCAGCTGCTTTCAGCTGACCTTCCGTCATCAAAACCTCCAACCTGGGGTCATTCTCTGATGATTACACAATATTCAGTACCATTCGTGACCTCTCAGATACGAGAGCAGTCCACATCCATGTGCAACAAGATTTGGACAACGTATATGATTGTGCTGACAAGCAGCATGAAAATTTCTTGCCACACAATAGTCAGAATATGATCATCTCCAATAACAGGGAATCTAACCATCACCTCTTGTTAATTGATAAAATTATCATCACTGAATCTTCCCACTATCAACATCCTGGAGGTCCACCATTGACCAGGAACAAATATTGAGCCTTCAAGAGCAGTTCACAGATTAGGAATCCTGCAGAGTAATGCACCTCCTAACTCCCCAGATCCTGTGTTCCATCTCCAAGGCACAAATCAAGCATTTAATAGGACATACTCCACATGCCTGAACGGTTCCAATAAAACTCAAAAATCCCAACACTATCCAGGACAAAGTTGCCTGTTTGACTCGTGCATCCACAAACATTCACTCCCTTCAACACTGATGTACATAGTGGCACTGTGTACCCTCTACAAGATGTACCACAGAAATTTACCAAGAGTCCTAAAGACTGTACTTTCCAAACATGCAACCACTATCATCTAGAAGGACGCCAGCAGATATACAGGAACACCACCACCTGTAAGTTCCTCTCCAAGTCACTCACCATCCAACTTAAAAATGCAGCAACATTTCTTCAGTATTGCTGAGTCAAAATCCAAGAATTCCCTTTCTAAAATAATGTGGGTGTACCTTCACTAAGTGAACTGCAGTGGTTCAAAAATGCAGATCACCACTACTTTCATGAGGGCAACTAGGATTAGACAATAAATGTTGGCCTCATTGGTGAAGGCCTGTCTCATGAACGAAGTTAAAAAAATTTGAATATAGCAGAACAAATGCATTACACAGCTAAAATATTTGTAAATGGAACCATCAGTATAAAAGCAAGGAAAGGAAATGATACTGTACCAGTGGGAAGAGTCAGGGTGAGATACATGAAGAGAATTACTGAGGACAACAGAAAAGATTGAGGTGAGAGCATTGTTGAGCAACCGTGCAGCTGCAGAAATGTAGCTGTGAATAAAAGAACTAAAAGTTTGGCAGTTGGACTTTTGAAATTGCGGATTCAATTGTAATGTTGAATAAAAATTGCATAAAATTTAAATAAAAAACTCAAGTTTCAAGGGAATGAGACAAATTGCATTGCTTTAATGGCTCACACAGGAATGGCAGGCCAAATGGCGTTCTTCTGTGCTGTATGATTTTAGTTGACAGTCATTAATGAATTCTTCCAGTCACAAACCTTAAGACTGTTGACACATTTAAAAGTATATTTGCATTTCTTGGACTTCCACTTGCCCTTCCCCCAGCTCTTCCTTCCAGGAACATTTGGTGTGTTTGTAGGGGTATCTGGTCTCTCAGTGTTTGTACCACTCTCTATACTGGCAGCATCATCCTGCAAAGAAACATAATAATGCAGCAAGCTAAATAAAAAAGATGGATAAACAGTTCAAAGTTCTCTCTCTTTCATTGCTCTGAACAATACACAACAGCATGGGACAAGGGTCATAAACCATCATTATTCCCATAGAATGTGTGGTAGTTTTAGGTCTTCCTCAGCTGAGCAAATTGACCAGCAATGGTAATTTAAGAAAATTGCACTGAATTTAAAAAGCAACACTTCTATTAGTTATGGTCAAATCAGTAGTAGAATAGTTCTGCTACAGCTCCATTGTTCGGCTTAGTCTCAACATGACATACCAAATATGTAAAATGCCAATCAAAATAAAACCAGTCAAACATACATCAGGAACTGATTAGTTTGACAACTTATCCACTTACAAATAATAACCAATAATACATGAATATTTAATTTGTTTTAAACCTTATTTGTTGTGGTTCTGTTCGCCGAGCTGGGAATTTGTGTTGCAGACGTTTCGTCCCCTGTCTAGGTGACATCCTCAGTGCTTGGGAGCCTCCTGTAAAGCGCTTCTGTGATGTTTCCTCCGGCATTTATAGCGATTTGTACCTGCCGCTTCCGGTTGTCAGTTCCAGCAGTCCGCTGCAGGTCGATGCGTTTGTTGATTGAATCTGTGGATGAGTGCCATGCCTCTAGGAATTCCCTGGCTGTTCTCTGTTTGGCTTGTCCTATAATAGTAGTGTTATCCCAGTCGAACTCATGTTGCTTGTCATCTGAGTGTGTGGCTACTAAGGATAGCTGGTCATGTCCTTTCGTGGCTAGTTGGTGTTCATGGATGCGGACCGTTAGCTGTCTTCCTGTTTGTCCTATGTAGTGTTTTGTGCAGTCCTTGCATGGGATTTTGTACACTACATTGGTTTTGCTCATGCTGGGTATCGGGTCCTTCGTCCTGGTGAGTTGTTGTCCGAGAGTGGCTGTTGGTTTGTGTGCTGTGCTGTGCTCTGCTGCTCCGTGCAGATTCAATGGGCCAAAAGGGCTCTTTCCATACTGCAAAAATTCTCTGCATCTAATTGAAAGCCTTCTGAAAGTCCAAGTAAATCACAAAACACTGGCTCCCCTTTTTCAACTCTACTAGTCTCTTCCTCATATAGTTCCAGTAGATTTGTCAAGCACAGTTTCCCTTTTTAAGTCCATGCTAACTGTCAGATCTTTTCATTGTTTTCCAAATGCTGCTACATCATTTATAATGGACTGTAGTTGGCATTCCCCAACAAACAAAGTCTGTTTGACAAATCTATAATTTCTCATTTTCCTTCTAACTCTTTCTTTTAAAAATAGTGAAGCTACATTAGCTACTTTCTAATCCATAGGAACTGATCCAGAGTCTATGGAATTCTGAAAGACAAGAGGTTGGCTAATGTGGTGCCACTGTTTAAGAAAGGTGGTAAGGTCAAGCCAGGGAACTATAGACCAGTAAACCTGATGTCGGTGTTGGGGGGTGTGGGGGTGCAAGTTGTTAGAAGGAATCCTGATGGACAGGATTTACACATAATTGGAAAGGCAAGGACTGATTAGGGATAGTCAACATAGCTTTGTGTGTGGGAAATCATGTCTCACTAACTTGATTAAGTTTTTTGAAGTAACAAAGAGAATTGAGGAGGGTAGAAATGATTCATATGGACTTCAGTAAGGCGTTCAACAAGGTTCCCCATGGGAGACTGGTTAGCAATGTTAGATCACATGGAATACAGGGAGAACTAGCCATTTGGATACAGAACTGGCTCAAAGGTAAAAGATAGAGGGTGGTGGTGGAGATTTGATTTTCAGACTGGAGGCCTGTGACCAGTGGAGTGCCATAAGGATTGGTGCTGGGTCCAATACTTTTTTGTCATTTATATAAATGATTTGAATGTGAGCATAGGAGATGTAGTTCGTAAGTTTGCAGATGACACCAAAATTGGAGGTATAGTGGACAGCGAAGAAGGTTGAAAATGTGTTGCTGGAAAAGCTCAACAGGTCAGGCAGCATCCAAGGAACAGGAGAATCGATGTTTCAGGCATGTGCCCTTCTTCAGGAATCCTGAAGGGCTCATGTCTGAAACGTCGATTCTCCTGCTCCTTGGATGCTGCCTGATCTGCTGCGCTTTTCCAGCAACACATTTTCAGCTCTGATCTCCAGCATCGGCAGTCCTTTCTTTCTCCCAGCGAAGAAGGTTACCTCAGATTACAACAGGATCTTGGTCAGATGGGCCAATGGGCTAAGAAATAGCAGATGGAGTTTAATTTAGATAGATGCAAGGTGCTGCATTTTGGGAAAGCAAATGTTAGCAGGACATCTCCACTTAATGGTAAGGTCCTAGGTAGTGTTGCTGAACAAAGAGGCCTTGGAGTGCAGGTTCATAGCTCCTTGAAAGTAGAGTCACAGGTAGATAGGATAGTGAAGGTGACATTTGGTATGCTTTCCTTTATTGGTCAGAGTATTGAGTACAGGAGTTGGGAGGTCATGTTGCGGCTGCACAGGACATTGATTAGGCCACTGTTGGAATATTGCGTGCAATTCTAGTCTCCTTCCTATTGGAAAGATGTTGTGAAACCTGAAAGGGTTCAGAAAAGATTTACAAGGATGTTGCCAGGATTGGAGGATTTGTGCTATAGGGAGAGGTTGAACAGCCTAGGGCAGCTTTCCCTGGAGCATCAGAGGATGAGGGGTGACCGTATAGAATGTATAAAATCATGAGGGGCATGGATAGGATAAATAGACAAAGTCTCTTCCCTGGGGTGGGGAAAGTACAGAACTAGACAGCATAGATTTAGGGTGAGAGGGGAAAGATATAAAAGAGACCTAAGGGGCAACCTTTTTCATGTAGAGGGTGGTATAGGAAGGGTTTGGAGGGATATGGGCCAGGTGCTGGCAGGTGGGACTAGATTGGGTTGAGATATCTGATCGGCATGAACAAGTGGATCGAAGGTTCTGTTTCCGTACTATACATCTCTATGACTCTATAACTCTCGGATGTTGATTATTGGGACCTGGGATTTAACAACCTTTAATCTCTGCAATATCTCCAACACCTATTAGTACTGATTTCCTTCAATTAGTCCCTCTCACTAGGCCCTGTTTTCCACATTTTTGGGATATTACTAGTAATTTTTGTAAAGACATAAGCAAATTAAGTGTTTAATTGATCCACCATCTCTTGGTTCCTCATTATAACCTCAGGCCTGAGCTCACCTCCATGCTCTCAATTAAACCTTTAGGTTTCCCTTAAAATAAAAATAATTCTTCAGGCCTTTCTGCTTTGGACCTCTGCTCCATTATCTTTACAAATTATAAACCCCAAATCAACACTTCACAAACTCTAAGTGATACTCATCCAACCAGCTGCTTCCTCTTGCCCCCATGTCATTTTTAACACACTTCCCAGACAGCATCATGCAGTATTGCTGTAGGACACTCGCAGCATGAGAGTTAGCGTCAGTAATATTGTCACTCCCCTAGTCCCATTTTAGCTCCAATGAAAAATCACATTGCGATAACTAAATTCATCAATTTTCCACAGCTCAGCACACTTCCAATTTAACATCATGAAAAATCACCCAGGTTATGGGTTATCTAGCCATGTCAAAGCAAACGTATGCAGCAGTTAAACCCAAGTTCAACAAGTTGGACCAAGCTAATTCTTGTCACAGTCGCTTGCTGAAACAACATGATCACAGCTGATAGGGGCACC